>NC_056737.1:202580350-202665350 GCF_019279795.1 Protopterus annectens | reverse complement strand
TTGGGGTGTCTGGGGCATGTTTTGTGGACATATTGTTATCATCTGATGTGGCATTCCTGACCTCATGTGGTGAGACCTGGCTATGGAGCTGAGGTTGTGCCTGCACCTACATTGACAGCATGATACAGGTATTCAGTGGAGTTAGTGGCATCTGTCCATACAGGGCATGTGTTTATGGCATGGTATTCCCTTTGTGGCTTACATTTGCAGACTGTATAGTTGTTGCAGGCGCCCAGTGGGGAACATAGCAAAGGACAACTGTAAGCATTTATTTGCCTATTGTTGGGATGGAACAGGGTGCCATGTCCTTTTATTTGCTGGATAACACACAGTCAGGAGATGTTACACATCACAGTACATTCTGATGTCAGTAGCAGTGTTGTGGTCAACAGGCATGTAGTCCACTGCAATCACACCGTGGTTACTATCTGTGGGAAATATGCAGGGAACTACCAATATAGTGGTTGTTGCCTAGCCAAGTGTGTTTGTGTATGACACATGGGTGGAGAGTGTTCTCTGAGTAATACAAGGGTTGCCAATATTGTTCAGCAATCCATAATGTCACATGTAGGGCTATGGATTGCCGACACCAGCCTGTCTGGTGTTCAACATCTGTTGTCCTTGTAAGGTGGGCATTGTGACATATAGTAAGTCCTCACTATAATAATTTAGCAAAACCTGCCCCACAATACATCCTGTCATTACACAATCACAGCAACCTCCACACAAGATACTGATGAAAAACACGCACACACTTGCCAGTACTGAAAATCAACCCCCTACCTAGCTATGTATTACTACTACACTGTACCACATTTATCGCATGCACCATGGAGCTTATTGGATGGATGTTGTCTCAAGGTACTTCTAAGGTGAGGAACATCACCAGCCCTTATAAATAATGGCATTGTGTGATGTAGTGGGTGAGAGATCCCAAAAAAAATGTTTCCCTAATCACACATTTACATTTGCCAAGGGTGAGGTTCAAACCTCTAACAACCTTTACGGACCATTATGTAGCACATTTTCCACATGCACCACTGACCTAACATGGTATAGGCTTCACAATAGATACTTGTAAGGTGGATGATATCTTCAGGACTGCTAATGTCAGGCTCTGAGATGTGTACTGGCTGTAAATGGGGACAAAATCTTTGAAGTACACAAATACACTTGCCACAGATGAGATTCAAACCCATAGCTGTGTAGTTACTGTTACTACATTGTTTTGAATTTATAGCATGCACCATGGAGTTTATAGGGCTAGCCCTTCTCCAAAGGGTATATTTCAAGGCAGATGACATCAGCAGGCCTGCTAAAGTAGGGCAATTGGAGGTGTAGTAACTGTGAATGGCCTCAAAATCATTGCTCCCTACACACACAGAGTTTCACAGTTGCCATGTCTGGGATTAGAACTCCTACCTAACTAATATGTTACACTAGTTACACCAGTATTTGTTATGGATTTCATGCTGCCCATATAGGTGTCTACTATCTGCTGCCATCCCATTCAGCCACCTGATTCCCTTGAATGCTCACATCCATACCATGGATACAAGTAGCAGAACATACTACACCATTCAGCAATTGATAGGGAGTGACTTAACTTGTGGCTGTGCCCAGTATTGAGGATGGTGCTGGAAGGCTGACTGTGTCAGATGCACATAGTACACTCCCTATACATAGCTAAGCACAGGTAGTGTCATGTTTGGCATCCCTTTTACTGTATGTGCGAGTCAGAGAGAGGTGTCATTCCCTGGGTTAATACCTTGTCAGTGTATGTGCTATGCGTTGCCTCTTTGCCAAAGCCTGGGCATACTGGGCACACCTCCTTCTGCCTACAGGGGCAGGCTCAGGTTGTTCCTCCTCTGAATCAGTCTGCGCCTGTGCTGGCATGGTAATGGTGTGGGGCTGTGTGGCCCTGCCCCATGCTGCTCCTGCTGCAGCTGTTTCCATAGGATCATATTGTGTAGCATGGCACATACAATAAAAAATTGGGTACATGTAGCTGGAGAGTACTGCAAGGCTCCACCAGAAGTGTCCAGGCACCAGAACTGTGACTTCAGCATCCCAAACATATGCTCTGTTATGATTCTCATTTGTGCGTGCGCCTCATTATGGAGTTCTTGTTTGGGTGTGTGTGCATTTCTGATGGGTGTCATCAGCCACGGCTCCAGTGCGTAACCAGCATCCCCCACTAGGTGGCCATATGGGATGACACACTGGCAAATCTCTGGTACAGCTGCGTCATATGCCAGATGTGGGAGTCATGATAGCTTCCATGGCTGCCAGCACACACATTCATTATAATGCCCTGGGCATCGCACATGACCTGGCAGTTGATGGAGGGGAAGCCCTTTCGGTTTATGTAGACCCTACCCCTCTCACCAGGTGGTGCTTTGATGTCTATGTGCGTGCAGTCTATAGCACCCACTACCTCAGGGTATTCTGCTATTTGGTGGAAGAGATGTATATTGCTGGTCAATGCCTCACGGGTGTTGTGGAAATATATGTGCTCACTGGCATGTGCTGACATGGCATCTAGGAACTGGTGGAGTACCCTGAATGCTGATGCCTGTGAGATCCCCATGATATCCCCAGTTGGCCTTTGGAAGGTACCTGGGCTAGTATTCTTAAGCCTACACATACCTTGGTATCCACTGGGATGAGTTCCCCTCTGTTGGTTCTTTGTGTGAGGCATGGCCGGCACAGCTCAACATTTTGCTGTAGGAGGTCCCTGTCCACCCTATAGCGCTCCACTATCTCCAGCTCATGTAGCCCCTGGTAGGTTACCCTGGGTCTGTACACTCTTCTCCTTCTCCTCACTGTGGGTTGGTCATCAGCATTCTCATCCTCACCACCCTCAGCCTCTTCCACATATTGATTTATGAGAGCAAAAGCAGCCCCTATCATTTTATTGCTTTTGTTTGGTAAAATTTCCTCATTTGTATACATCGGTGGTGTAGATTTTGTGGGAAAAACCAGAGTGAAAGGTGTTTGCATAGTTTATAGTAGTATGCTGGGCTGGGCTGCTGTCTGTGTAATTGGCTGATTCTGATACATTTCACCTACCAGCTATGCTAGTTCTCCTTGATTACCTTCCTACTGCTGTTTTCCCTTCCCATTGCCTTCCTGTTTAAGCCCCGAGGCATGCCATGCAAACTCAGTGTTCAGATGTGAATGGAGCTGCTATTTCTTGTTTTTTTTTTTGTTTAAAACCTGGTGCGCAGCATGCACACTCGTTTAGGCAATGTAAATACTGCTAGGCATCTTCAGACACACACCCTTCCTTAGCTGTGCTTAGCTAAGGGCAAACACGGGCCACAGAGCTCCAATAATCTTACAGCATGCATGACACACCCTTTTGAAGTCATCTCGCTCTTAGTCTTGTTGTGTTATGCATGCCATTGACTATTATGGCAAAATGATGATTTTGGTTTAAAAGCTTATTTCCAGCTTTTTTAATTATTTTTTGGGCCGATCACGTTTGCGCACTGTTGCCCTATACTTAAACGGCCAGAATTGGCCAAAATAAAAAAGTGTTTTTTTATAATTTTGAAACTAATTTTCATGCCTATGGCCATATATTTGGCCTTTGGCATGCCTAATCCTTATAATACATGTGTTTTTATGAGCTGTCATGCCTCCATTTTGTTGTTTGCAGAAATGTATTCAGCTACTGGCATTAACTCCTGCCTGTTTCCCGGATCACTAATTCACCTCCTTTGCATGGTTTTCACCAGCAAATGAGGTAATTAGCATACAGGGGCTGTGTCCATGCAGGAATAGTGCAGGAGTGATCGTGTACATCCTGGGAGCTCATTCCTGGATCGCACGTGAGCTATATTGCCTGCAGCGGCTCTTGCACTATTCTTGCACACCATGCAGAGCTTGCTGAATCTTGGGGTATGACTTAAGTAACTTATATACAAAGTAACTACTGCAATCATATACTCACTCACTGGTTGCTTCTACGAAATGGCACTAGGGATTATCTGGAATTTATACGTGTATGCACAGCCTTGCATGCTTCTTAAAGGCAGAGCACACACACATTACACTCTGGTCTACATCCTCCCTCTTTGAGAAATAGATCATGGAATTTGTCATGAGATTATTTAACATGCAGAAGTCACAGATAATCTAAAGACATGCATTATACAATACTAAGTACACACATATATATATATATATATATATATATATATATATATATATATATATATATATATATATATATATATACAATCAAGTCCATGTTGATGTGTATTTCACACTAAGCTTAGAAACTTGTCCATATCGTGTGACATAGAACTGGAAATCAGATTTAGCAACTGGGACAGTCTCTCCAAAATGATTGACCTGTGGAATGTTCGAATTACTCTTTGAAACAGAATCATACTTTAGAACACATTCTGGTCTGGAAACAATGTCTGATTTATTCTTTGATTTAGAGTTTGCATCACAGATACAATGTTATGATTGCAATGATAATGGTTCTGGTACAGGAAGATGTCTGTGATTCCTCCTATACTCCACACCCTCAGA
Source organism: Protopterus annectens (assembly GCF_019279795.1). Classification (NCBI taxonomy): domain Eukaryota; kingdom Metazoa; phylum Chordata; order Ceratodontiformes; family Protopteridae; genus Protopterus; species Protopterus annectens. The sequence goes on along the minus strand of NC_056737.1, from coordinate 202,660,802 downwards.
ACTTACCAAATAGGATCTCGGCTCAGCGCAGATGCCTGTAATCTGTTCTATTCAATCAAAACCTTTCTCTGTCTGGATTCATACCATCTCTCCTTCTCTCAACGAACAAAGTAATCTGCTCAATTTGTCATAACTAGATTTCTGGAAATTACGCTTCTTAAACAACTGAGCCTTGATGGTTTTATTGTTCTTAGAATCAGGCTTCAACAAACTGGAAAAAATGGGTAGTGTAGTTCTAGCTTGTCTGGAAAGTAGTCTTTGAGCAGTTGAGCCAAGAATATCATCATAAGGAATGTTTCTGAGATTAAGTAGATTCAAGAATACATAGGTATTGTCACGCTTTGACTTTTCAAGTAATTGCTTTGCACTCTCTACAGCTAATTCAGCTAGACCATTGGACTGAGGATATTCATGACTGCTAGTGACATGTACAAAGTCCCATTCTCTTGCAAATTTCTGAAACCACTGACTAGTAAATTGAGTACCATTGTCAGAATAAAGTTTGTGTGTACTACCATAAACTGAGACATTATGTTTTAACTTAGTGATAACAGCTGTTGAGGTTAAGTTTGGTAGCAGATCAATCTCAAACCAATTCTACTAAGAGTCTACCAAAACCAAAGAGTGTTGATTGTTCCACTGAAAGATATCAGTTGCTACAGTAGACCAAGGTAATTCAGGAACTGGATTTAGCTAAAGTGGTTCTCTTTGCAAATGCGTTGTGGTACTATTACATACTGAACAAGAAGAAAGAACTCTATCAATGTCCTTTGATAATGAAGGCCAAAATACTAGTTCTCCTGCTCTTCTCTTAGAGGATAACAAACCCGGGTGACCATGATGCAAAATTTGAACATATTCTTGCTGTAAGGAAGCAGGAACAACAATTTTAGGACCTTTTTAAATAATATCATCTTCCATCAGCAATTTATCTCTGTAAGGAAAATATGATTGCACTTCAGGTGGTAGACTAGATTGCTTTGACGGCCATCCAACATTGATTTAGTGATTAAGCTTTTGTGAAATTGGATCAGTCATAGTATGATCTCTCAACTCATCAAGTCTAGTGGTGGAAAAATTATGCACTGGCATTGCATCAAATTCAAAAGTTTCAGCATCAAGCTGTTCTGTTGTACTTCTAGGTGATCTGGATAAGGTATCAGCCAGATAGAGCAATTTTCCTTTAGTGTAGAACATTTTTAAACTGTAATTTTGCAACTTGAGCATCATTTTTTGTAATCTCATTAGAGCAGAATGCATAAGCTTCTTTAGAATGGCAACAAGAGGTTGATGATCTGTTTCAATCTGGATATAATCATGAAACTTAGAACATGTGAAAACTATTACCAAAAGCTCTTTTTCAATTTGAGTATAATGCATCTCAGTCTGAGTTAATGTCCTAGATGCATAGGCTACTGGTCTGCCCTCTTGAAGAATAACAGCACCAAGATCAAATTTTGAAGCATCACAGGAAAGAGAAACTGATTTGTTGACATCATAGTACTTTAATGTAGGTGGGGGTGGCAATTTTCTGCTTAAGGTCATCAAATGCCTTCTGATGTTTTAACCATGACCATACAACATTTTTGTGCACTAGCTCTCTCAAAGGTGCTGTCAACTCACTGAAATCTGGGATAAACTTGCCTAAAGAGTTGACCATGCCCAGAAAATGCTGTAAATTTGCACATTGTCTGGTGCTGACATCTCTAGAATTGCTGTTTGTTTGGTAAGGTTAGGTCTTAAACCTGTACTTGTGAACAAATTAATACTTAGGTTACTTCTGGAAGTCTGAATTTGCAATTCAAAGGATTGAGCTTCAAATTTACCTCACATGCTCTGGCTGAGGTTTCTGTCATGATCTGCTTCGCCATTGCCTCCAACTCCAGCTAAGAGATCGTCTACTATTATGGCACAAGGACATCCTGAAAAAGTTTGTTCCATTGCACGCTGAAAGACGTCACTTGCAGAATTTATTCCAAATGGCATTCCTAGGAATCTATATCTGCCAAATGGAGTACCAAAAGTAGTTAGAAATGAGGATTTGTGATCAAGCATCACTTGCCAAAATGAACTCTTTGCATCTAAAACAGAAAATACGGTGGCAATCGGTATTAGAGCTGCAACTTCCTTTACTGTGGATATTGGATGATATAGTCTTTTTAATGCTTTGCTCAAATCTCTAAGATCAATGCATAGTCTGATTTTGTCTGAGCCTTTCTTAAGAGCGGCTACCATGGACGACATCCATTCAGTTGGTTATGTGACTGGACAAATCACACCTTGCTGCACCATTTTATCCAGCTGAGCTTTGACTTTATTTTACATTGTTATTGGAACTCTTCTTCGGTGGTGGTGCTGCAGTAGCGTTGTCGCCTCACAGTAAGACGTTGTCCTGTTCAATTCTCAGCTAAAGCTTCTTCTGTGTGGAGACATGCGTGAATGGGCGTACCTTCGTTGAAGGTTGTATGTCAGGGCTGGCAACTCGGTATGTAAAAATCTACTGCCAATCATTAGCGGAACGGAGTTCCGCTGTGGCAACCCCTAACCGGGAAAAGCCGAAAGATACAACAACATTGGAACTCTTCTTGCTGGTCTGACTACTGGAGTGACCTCTGGCTGTAACTTCATGGAATACACAACTGGAAGTTTATCCAACTTGTCATCAAAAACATCAGCATACTCTGAGAAAATGGCTTCAGAAAAACTTAAACTTGGAAGTGCACTCATATGATGAACTTCTTTGGCAAAAGAAAGCAGATTCATTCTCAAACTGTCTTTGAGACCTAGTAAAGATTGCACTGGTTGTCAGACTACATAGAATAATACATTGTAACAGTTCTCAGCCAAATAACAGGAAAGTATTACTGAACCTTCGGTTTGAATTTCTTCACCTCCATAAGCAACAAGTCTTGCACTGTTGGTTACATTGAGTTGTTGCTTAGTTCTCACTTTTGCAAATGTGTTTGCTGATATAACATTACACTTAGATCCAGTGTTTACCTTGAGCTTTGTGGATTTTTCATTTATCCGAACTGTACAAACCACTTCACTCCTTGTTAATAAGTTTACTGCATCAATTCTTTCACCAAGTACTGATACACCATCCAAGTAGAAAGCTGATTGTTTCAGCTCTACTAGATCAACTTGCTTTTTTGTTTGATCTTTCTTTACAACTGAGTGAGGCTTACTTGGCTTGCAAAACTTCTAGAAATGGTTCCATTTTTTACACTTGTGGCAATGCAGACCAAATGCTAAACACTTCTCTCTTTTAGATTCATGATTTGCACCACAATTGCAACAATTAACATTAAAGCTAGACTTGGGTTTTGCTGGCTCACGTTTGTGTTTCACTGATCTGGCAGTGGAGCTTGCACTTTTCTGAAACTTTCTGGAAAGCTTGGAACTTTCTTTGGAAACCCTGTGGCTACCCCTTTCTTAAGCCTTTTTCTGTTTGCCACATGTTGCATACTATCTACATTTGCTCTGGAGCTCATCGAAACCATGGTTTTGTCACTCGTAAGCATACTAGTAGTATGCCTTTCTGTTACCTCATGGATCTGACAAATCTGTCTTGCTTTACTTAATGTCAAATCACTATGAAGAAGTTAAATCTTTCTCACTGCAGAACTATTAATGCCACACACAAGTCTGTCTTTTATTAGCTCGTCTTTCAAATCACCAAACTGACACATTTTAGCTTTGTTTCTCAAGTCAGTTATATAAGCTACAAACGGTTCTCCAGGTTTCTGATCTCTTGTGTAAATAAAATGCCTCTCTAATGTAACATTCATCTGGGGGTTTCAAATTTCTCTAAACTTTCACTTCAAACACTCAGGGTCTTCCTTTGATTCAGCTTGCACAACAATATGGCAGCCTGCATCTCCCCCTTCATACACTGCTAGTGCATATACAAAAGAACTTTCTCTTTCTATGGCCTCAGATCCTGTTATATTTAGCAAAATGAATGCCCTCGTACATGCATCTCTATCTGCATAAGCTGCTTGTATGAAAATGTCATATTCTTGTTCAAATATTCTCCAGTTCTCTGCAATATTCTTTTCAGATACAAGTGGTTGAGATTTTTGAAATTTGTCTGCCATATTAACACATACCAGCGAAGGGTCTTGCAAATATGTATGAATATACACACATGCACATATGCATAAGTAATTGGCATAAACACAATTTGTACAATGATTTTGTCCTTTGTTCTTGTACTTTCTCTCTTTGAGCTTGTGAAACTGCCAGCCCAGCTAGCTAGAATTTTGTAAATAATCCTATGCCATTTGTAAATATTAATATGATCCATAAGCTTGTATTAGAAATGTAAGAAACTATATGTTATGTGTGTTAAGCTGTATGTTACATGCTGAGCTTCAAAAATTTAACCGCAGTGCACCTTGCTGAAAAAGGGCAGAAATGTATATGGACTATATGCCTATGCAAATGTATGTCTTCATGGCAAAAGATGGAATATACAGACTGAACTTGCAAAACTCTAAGAAAATAAGTTGACAAGTAAAGAGTTTTACAATGGTGTTTACCACAGCTAGAAGACAGAATGTCTATGGCTAGAGTTTCTTTCTATTGTCTTATGACAGAAATAATTACTGAGTTTAAAATGTAAAAGTGTTAATTGTTTTATGACTTCCAGTTTCAGGCAAGCTTCTAAGAGATAATTGTCAGCTTCTATGAGATAAGTATTTCATAGAGACATGTTAAATTCTGTTGGTATCTGTTTAGCCTGGGAACTAGAGGCAGGTGTCAAATAGTGATATCATCTAGCTAACCCAACAGTAATGTGTATTATTAAGAACTATCTCAGAGAGAACGTCTGTGCATTTTGTATTTGTCTCTGCACCTGTAACATCTCACCAGTACTTGCCTTGCTCTGTAAGTAAGACTTAGATCATAGTATCTCTCTTAGAGATAGATAGGAAAATAGTAAGATCAGTCTAGATGTTTTCTGTATTTATGTGAGACTGTCCTGCAATGTTGTTTTAAAGTATTTCCTGTGATTCTGAACTCTATGGTCACAGCATTGGGTTATTGAATATTGTCTTGTTTTGTTATTATTTAATATTAAATATATTTAAACCTTTTAATCGTGGCTGGTTTTGTTTAGAGATATTTAATCTCATAGGGTACTTGCATGTATTTGATAACACTGTACAGGTCACTCTTAAATAGCCTTAAAGTCTTGGACACACTTACCATTTGGATAATGGTAACATTACACTGTATAATTGGCCACTCTTTGTAAGGGCCTTATAGTAGCTGAAAAGGGTGGTTGGTGGCAGATGGTACTACCTTATAGTCTGGGCAGAAGGGGGCATAGCTAGTGAACCGGTGCCAGCCTTCCCCAGGAGTGTCTGTGTGTTTGTATATAAATCAAATCTCAAAGTGTGCATGTGTCAGCTACTTGGGCAGGAACATGAAACACTGGTTGGACAGAGAGGGTGCTGAAGGGTTTGGCTTGACCACTTGGCTGAGATGTTAACTCTATAGCTGTGCCAGTGGGGAGTCTTATTGTGGATCTGGTGAGACAGGGAGAAACCAGACCCAGACTGACTGTGATGTTTGTGTGCTCTTAAGGGAAATTGTACTTTTCTGTGTGCGTACTTGTCATCCTCCCAATGTGCACGTCTCTCACTGGTATTAGTGGTGAGGATTGAGGTTCCTTGATCACTGAGCCAGTATAGGGGGCGTCACAGAGCTTATCGGAATTATGTGAATGAACAACCCCGTACTGCTTTCAAATAACTGGTATTTGCGAAATAAACTTCTTGAGCTTCTCGATGCTCTATTGCACTTTGCGGAACAGCTTTTTTAGATTTCTCAGTGCTTTACTGTACTTTGCAAAATAACTTTTTAGAGTTATCAATGCTTTACGGAATATTATGGAATAACTTTTTGAACTATTCAATACTTTATGGAGCTTTGCGGAACAATTTCTTGGACTTTTGTGATGCTTTCTGAAAATTTTGATTGATAAAAGCAGAAATTCTGAAATCATTTACTTTCGGAATTGGTAAAGGGAAAAATGCTCATGTCATTGATCATCACTCGCTATGCTTGCAGAATCAGTAAAGGCAGTAATGGTAAAATCATTTGCTTCAAAATTGGTAAAGGTGAAAATGCCAAAGTTGTCACTTGGAACTTTATCAATGAAGGTAGGCATACTGCAGTCATGCTCCATCATTTGTCAAAGTCATCACTTTAAGAAACATTTAAGAAATTTACAATGCAACTGAGCAATTCATGAGCACTGCAATACTCTTGTAATCTTTTGTAAGTAATACTTTTTTTCAATGCAAAAAACATATCAAGCAACTGTACAATGCGAATAACTAAATTTCTGTTGCCCAAGTTCAATATCTTTTGAGGTATCTGCACTTTGCAAACAACCATATGCAATACAATGGAATGTCCCCAAAATGGCGGTACCTTGCTAGTCAACTCCTTACAGTTCAAGAAGCACTTTGCAAATAGACACACAAGGACTTTTCTTCGAATAACTATGCTCAGACTGGATTTTACAAGATAGTTGCACTTTGCACACAGTGAACTCTTTGAAATACATGCACAGTAATAAGCACACACTTTAAACACTTTTACACACTCTGAGATACTTTGAATAACTTCAATTACACCCTTGAAACAATACAAAGTCTTGGTTATGCCCAAACACAGCACTTTGCCCAAAATACAAGCAGTCGCATTGCTTTATTTTTGTTTACTAGGCTCTTTTTTCTTTCTTATTATATTCTTGGTGCTCATTTAAGCCCTTTTATATGCCCAAAGTGCTTCTCATATGCTCATTTTGCTCTAAACATGCCCAATTATACCTTAACCACACTCAATCTGCCTTAAACATACTCATTTTGCCTTAAACATTCTCGTTTTGTACTTTAAAGTTAATTGCCTTGTCAAATACTTTTATCTTAAACATTTTCTTTAGTTAAAAAACTTTTTGTACTTTCTGCTTGCCTGATAATGCACTTAATGCCCTTGTAATGCCCTTTCTTGCCTCTTTGCATCGAGTAAATAATTCATATTATTTTTCATTACCTTTGTTTCTTTCTGGTTGTGTTTGTACTGTTTTCTCTCGGATTTAACTTCGCTGCCATCTTTACATCTCATGGATCTGAATGTTCTTCGCTTTTCATCCCGGTTCTGACACCATGTCGCTTTTGTGATGGCACATGAATAAACAAACCTTTGTGGGTTCTGTTTAAGTAGCTTTATTCTATACAAACACATCACTGTAAAGGATTATTGACTATGACTAAGTAAGTTATATACAAATTAAATACTGCGATCATGCATGCTCACTCTCTGGCCACTTCTACAAAATGGCACTAGGGATTGCACATCTGGAATTTATATGTGCACACATAGTCTTGTATGCTTCTTAAAGACATAGCACACACACGTTACACCCTGATCTACATGGTTCAAGACCATTGAGAGCATTTTGAGTGCAATGTTTCAATACTTATCACACGTTCAGTTCAACTACACAAGATAAAGGTACTAAAGGCAATGGAGTCATAAAAAATTACTTCCATTCCTCTGAGACAAGATAATGACCTGGAACTCCATGTTCAACTTACAGTTGACAAACCCCCTTGTCATATCCTAGTTAACTATACGACACCTGTAGGTCCCCCTTGGCCCATATCTCCTACCTAATTAATATGGAGTCCCTGTGCATTAAGCCAATAACCATTCTCCTAGTAGACTTCAACTAGCCCTCTATTAACTGGGAGATATACACAACTGTAAACATGTATGCACAGAAATTTCTGGACATAGGCAATACAATCACTCTGGTCCAGCTAGTCCACACCCAAGCATGGTATGATAAAACCCTGGACTTGGTCCTTACCAATATGGGGTAGTTTTGCTCCCCACCAATTCTCACTTCCTCTCTGGTCAAATTGGACCACAAATCAGGTATATTTACAATAAGACTGAAGCCAGAAGCATTCTCCAATACCGCAGAATTCAGAGATTATATGAAGGTCAATCTGCTAAACTGAGTGATCACTTCACTAAATTCAAGTTTCCATTCCAACCTGATTAACCCATGACTTATGCAAACTCTATTACTGCCAAATTCTGTGCACATGTGAACAACTGCATAGATGCATCTAGTCTCCTGCAAATGAGTATCACACCTCTGTGGTAGAACCCAAATATAAGCAGGCTATCTTAATACAATAATAAAATTAATTGCACACAAAAATAAACCAAACTTTCATGATGCTAAAACCACTCCTGATAAACTTAACAGGGAAGTCCAGATCATTATCAGATCATCCCAAGCCTGATAATAAAGTACAAATAACCATCCAAGCAATAGATAACCACAATATCTTCTTCAGCTATGTTAGAAATCTCAAACAATGTCCAGCACTGTGCACAGTTAATACAGTTCAACACAATTAATATTAAAGTCTGCTCTTCATTTTTTTCCTTAGAACTGTTCTACTTGCAATCTAAACAGCCTATACTCTATCAGAAAAGCTCAGCACTTGCTCCTAAAGCATTTTTTATACAGGTAAAGCACTCTTAAACAAAAGAAAGTACTTCATTCACCTAAATTCCCTTGAGTACCCATTTCCCTATAGGTCCTTTCTGACTCAGTTACACAGCAATCTTTTTCACTATTTCTAGCATGTCGAAGGGTCAGTTGCTGGCGTCCTCTCCTGTTCAGCTGGTGAGTCTGGGAATCTTGAGGCAATGTTACAATTGCCTCATGTACACAGACAACCCTCTCCTCCTCCCAACAAATACAAATATATGCGAGAGATGCAACTATATAGCCAAACTGGAGGCTGAGCTCTCTCAATTCAGTACTGGCAAGACCAGTCAGGAGGAGAAGGTAACCACGCACACCACAAACCCAGTCTCACATAGAACTATCACAACTGCAAACCAAACACATAAACACAAAAACATACTGGAGGCTGATTAAAAATCTACCAAAACAACAGAGGCCTCCAAAGCAGACACCTAAGCAACCACCACCTCAAGACATAGCACATGCAACACATAGTTCACAAAGTCAGTGTGCTAAACAGTCACAGCCCTTAAGGCCAAACAACATGCCAGACACACTTGTAATAGGTGACTCCATAGTCAGACACACTGGCGTCCGCTCACCAGACTGAACAAGGAAAAGGTCACAGTAAGCTGCCTGTCGGGAGCTAGAATCCGCCACATAACACAAGCACTCAGGTCACTCCACAGCAAGTACAAATATGACTCAGTCATTGTACATGCCGGTGTGAACGACCTGAGACGTACCTCCCTGGACTACATGAAAAGAGACATAGAGGAGCTCTCTGATTATGTAGCCCAGGCCGGTATGACCCTGACCCTGAGCAGCATCTTACCCTCACCAAGTATGATGCCACAGTACAAAGACAAAATGATCAGTTTTAACAATTGGCTTAATTACTGGTGTCATTCAAAGGGGATCGAATGTCTGTCTGCTTGGGATGACATGCTTGACAAGCCACGCTGCTTCGCAAGGGATGGCTTGCACCTGTCACCCTGGGCTTCGGATATTGGCCAAGGCTCTTGCCACCCCATAGTGCCTTTTTTAGGCAAGGCTCAAATGACAAACCTACCTCCCTAGAAAACACAAGTGGAAAAAAACTAAGGGTAATGCTGCTCAATGCCAGAAGTCTAAACCTCAAGATGCATGCCCTTGAAGCCCTCCTCAGTATGGAGAACATCGATGTCTGTGCAGTGACTGAAACCTGGTTCAAGGCTCCTGAGAGCACCCCAGCACTATCAGGTTTTACCTCATATCATGCTTTCCGGCCCCAAAACCTGGACGAACCACAAAAGGAGGGAGTATCCATATTCATCAAAGATACCCACACCTCCAGGTTAGTGGCAATGCACGGAGCATCGGAGACCATCCAGGTGCAACTAACCATAGGCAAAACTGCCTTACAGTTTGTAGCATGCTACAGACCACCCTCTCAAACTCAGGAACCCCACACAGCCTTCCTGAAGACACTGGAGAGTATGAATGTCTCTCCAAATACCATCATTTTGGGAGACTTCAACTACCCAAACATAGACTGGGAACATTACTCAAGCCCCAACACCCTAGCCCAAAGGTTCCTAGAATTCATAAACTCAAATGCAGTGGAACAACTAGTCACCATTCCCACAAGAGGAGACAATATACTAGACCTGATCATCACAAACATGGGGACAAAATGCTCCACACCGGGAGTATATCCCTCTTTGGTAAGATCAGACCATAAATTAATCTCACTGGATATCCACATCCCGCCCCCACCCCCTGCACAAAAGACCACAGTGAAGAACTTCTCAAAAGCCAACTTCACACTTCTTAAGACTGAAGTGGTATCCTTCAAGGCCCCTGGGCCAGTGGAAACCACAACCCACACTGCTGAATCCTTTGCAAAGGCCTTCTACTGGCACCTTCAAGAATGCATGGATCATGCAATCCCAAATAAAACCAAGACCCATTCCCCCAAAGGCAGGCGCCCGGTCTGGTGGACCCCAGCCATAAACAAACTTTACAACAGGAGGAGGAAGCTACTACATGACAGAGCAAAATCCCCAAAAGGGAAGGCATCTCTGATCAGTACTAGCAAAAAACTACGATCACTCATAAAATCATCCAAGGCCAACTTTGAGAGAAAAATCGCAAAAGACACAAAAGACAATCACAAGGCCTTCTTTAGCTATGTTAGAAACCTGGGTGGAAACTCCCAGATATGCTCAGAGTTAGTCCAAAATGGCACAAAATACACTGAACCCACTAACATTGCCAACATTCTGGCAGACAGGTTCAGTTCAAACCCCCAAAGGAGAAATAACTATCCTAGCAGAGTGTAGCATCCCTAACATCTCAGATGCCCAGGTGAGAGCTGCCCTCTCTAAAGCTAAAAATACAGCATCAATGGGACCGGACGGTGTCCCAGGCTGTGTGCTACATGAACTCCAAGAGGAACTAATCCCACACATAAGGCTGCTGTTTAATCTTAGCCTTTCTACAGGATACGTACCCAAAGAGTGGCATATGACAACAGTGGTCCCACTTCACAAAGGCAGTGCTTCTACGGACCCTGGACATTACCGCCCCATAAGCTTGACGAGCCTGGTCTGCAAAGCTATGGAGAGGATCATTATGGAACTCATAAACAAAGACATTGGGGACCTACAGACATTGGATCCTACCCAATTTGGCTTTGTCAAGGGCAGATCCTGCCTTTTGAACTTGGTCGACTTTTTTGAAACAGTCACTAAGGCCATTGATGAGGGCAAGGCAGTTCACACAGCCTACCTTGACCTTGCAAAAGCCTTTGACACAATACCCCACTCGGGCATCATAGACAAACTCACCAGCTTAAATGTAAACCCATATGTCACAAGATGGGTTGCAAACTGGCTCAAGGACAGAACCCACAGGGTCAGAGTTGCTGGAGCTATGTCAGACTCTAAGCCAGTCACAAGCGGTGTCCCACAGGGCTCAGTCCTGGGACCCCTCTTGTTCGGCATTTATTTTTCAGAGGTACAGGCAAACATAGGAGGATTGTGGCTGACAAAGTTCACAGATGACTGCAAACTGGGCCATAATTGATACTCCAGCGGACACAAACATCCTTCAGAGAGGCCTCATAGAAACGGATAATTGGTGCCAGAGCCATGGCCTTAAGCTGAACACCAAAAAATGTATAGTCATACCCTTTGGGAAAAACAAGGTACCCACAAATTACCACATAGGTGGTAATCCATTAAATCTGGAAGAGGTAATCAGGGATCTAGGGACCCAGGTTGACAGTAACCTCTCATTTGACACTCACATTGCCAAAGTGGTTAGGAAGACCTTCTATATTGCCCACCTTATCATGAAGGGTTTCACATCTAGATCAAGAGAGGTCATTGTGTCCCTGTACTCTTCTCTTATCAGGCCAATGATTGAGTACAATGCCCCATTTGGGATGTATCTCACCCGACACCTGCAGCAGTTGGAAAGACCCCAAAAGTTCTTCACCAAGAGGATAAAGGGTCTTAAACATATGTTATATGCTGCCCGACTGAAAAAACTCCAGCTCTATTCAGTCGCATACCACCTACTCAGAGGTGATCTGTGCCTGACGTACAAGGCCATGTCCAATCTGGAATTAATGGACATGCTCCACCTCAGAAAATCCAAATCCATCAGAGCCACGAGAGCAAGAGACTTAAACCTCAACACAGAAATAAATAGGATGTGCTGGAGGGACAGATTCATATTCCAGAGGCTCCCTACACTCTGGAATAGAATCCCAGTCCATGTTAGGCAGAGACCCTTACTGATTCTATTCAAGAGAAATCTTGACGAGTGGATGGGAGATCGTAGGTTTACCCCGGGGGTCAACTCTGTGTCACTACTAGACAGAGGCACAGTAAACTAAACCCTAAAAGGGCATAGTATTCTCATCCTAAGGGGTGGTGAAAGCCACACACACTCTGGCTAGGCTTATAAATGCCCTAGGGCAGATAGCCTAGTACGAACCTATGAACCTATCACATACTTGGATTCAGAGGACATAGCTGATCTACTATTCGATGTATTTAGCTCAAACCTCACATTATTTACTGTCTGATATTCCCACATCCCATAGCCACATCTATAACTCTCACTCAACTCACTCAAGAGGTAGTGCTCAAGACACTATCCAAGATGAAAAACATTACATCCATGACAACACATAACATACTGGCTACCTAAAGACCAGACTGAAACAGGAGCTGCCAGACCCCTACAGAGACTTTCCATGGTCAAATGTCCAAACAGGCTTCAAGCTGGATGAATGGGGAACAGCAGCAGTCACCCTCTTGCACAGATATGAAGCATTACCTGATCCAGTTAATTAAAGATCCAAAAGCTTTACAAGTCTCATCTCAAAGGCTATGGAAAGGATCACTATGCAATAAATAAATAAGGGAATAGGCATCCTCCAAACTCTTGACTAATTCATTAAGAAGATTCTGCTTGCTTAACATTGTCAATTCTCTAGGAAGGTTAGTGAAGCGATGGATGAGGACAAATCCATAAAAGCAACACATATAGACATGGCACAGGTGTTCAACACCACCCAGCATTCAGGCATCACAGATAAAACTAACCCAGTTAAATGCAAACACTTAGGTAACTCATTGGATAGTAAACTGGTTCACAGATAGAAAATAGGAGATTAGAGTAGGTGTCTGTACCTCCTTTAAAAGACTTGTCACTAGCAGTGTATCCCAATGTACCCCAGCATATGAAAAACCAGGAAAACATTGCCATGGTGGTGTAACTGTTGTACTCCTGTGTAGCCCAGGGTTCTATTCTTGGGCCACTTCTCTTTGGTATTTACTTATCAGAAGTGAAAGCAAATGTTAAGAGTTTATGGCTGATGAAGTCAGCAAATGACTGCAAACTTGGTGCCATCATTAACTCACTAGACGACACCAAGATCTTGAAAGAGGGCCTTTCTCAAACAAATATTTGGTATGAAAACTATGGACTAAAACTAAATACCAGTCAGTGGATAACAGTATCCTTCAGCAAGCATCAGCTGCTGTAACTATCACATTGACAACATATTCCTAAAAGTTAATTCCATATTTAGGGATTTGGAAACCTATATTGACAGTGGACTGTCCTGTGATCACCACATACACACTATCATTAAGGAAGTCCTTTTTCATCAAACAACTTCTATCTAAAGGTATGGTGTCCAAGTCCAGAGCTGTAATCATTCTTCTGTACTACACACTCATTAAACCAATCAGTGACTATAATGCCCCTTTCAGTGTACATCTGTCCAAACACCTGGCACAACTGGAAAGACCACAAAGCTTTCTTACAAAAAATCAAGGGCCTAAACTATGCTGACCATCTCAAAGCTTTGCCATACATGCTACTAAGAGGTGATGTCTTGAGTATAGAACCTCAGCAGATTTTATCTTGTCCGACCTGCTGCACATTACTAAGTCCAATGGTAGAGTAAACACATGATCAACAGGCCTTAATTTCTTTTGCAACATAAACAGGGCATACTGAAGGTATAGAAATGTACAACAGGTAATACCACTCCTATGGAACAGTTTTCCACGTCACATAAAGCAAACTACTTCTCTTACTCTAGTCAACTGAAACTTGGATGACTGAATGGGAAACCTTAAATTTGTCTCTGGCTTAGCACCCATGTCCCTTACAAAAAGGGGCAACAAGTAAATGTACATAGTAAGGGTATCTCAAGCAGGCAAACCAAGCTAGAAGGTACACAGTAAAATATAAAACAAAAAAATGTGTCTGAAAGATCACAAGGATAATTTCATAATAAAGGATAAATATAAATAACTGCAGCAAAAATAGGCAAACCAAACCAAGATATACAACAATGTATAAAACGCAAGAAAGTTCAGCTCAAGCACTTATTTATATTAATTTATTTATAATTAAATTATTCCCATGATCTTTGAGATGAATTTTCTTTTGTTCATAACAAGTAAATGTCCCAAAATATCCTTGTTTTTTGCCTGCCTCTGTGTTATTCATACACAACATATAAGGGCTAAAAAACTACCACAGGAATTTAAGGCTGGGCTTCTTAAGATCGTCTCAGTACTTGTGGTGATTTTTACATAGGGAATAGAGGCAGACGTTTTTTGGTGGAGGATGTATTTAAAGCCTTTGATGCAGTTTCACATGCCCCTGGATTCACGAATCCTCCGTGTAAGACTTAATAAGTCTTACTCGGAGGCTGCAGTTGAACGGTATGACATCAGCATGCCATGAATATGCATGAGGGCATGCTGACCCAACCGTAAGTCCTACACGGACCATGTAAGAAAGCAGGGTGTGTGTCCGACTGCCGAGCAGTCCAAATGTCCACACCCCTGCAAGTGTTTAAAATAAAGTAAATAAACAAGAGCGAGTCCACTCAAATGTCCCTGCACCCAACACCTCACTGCCTGATAATGTAAACCCCCATCACACTTCTAAAATGCATAACCTTACATTTTTTTTTTAAATACCCAAAATAGCTGCCCGTATTTGCGCTTGTGTGCGTGTGTGTGCCCATTGCTTAGCTACAGTCAGCAATTCTCACATGGAAGAGCATAAGAAAGAATGTTTATGCAAATCACATGCAATAGCGTAATGGTAGAGCGTTCGCACAAAGAAGAGGCATTCACAGTTCGAGTCCCACCACTCCTTTTCATATTTATTTTTTAAATCAGTATATGGAGTAATACCCAACATATATATGTTTAAACATAACTAAAAAGCAGTGAAATGGCCAATGTATCAGAGAATAAAATAAATATTTTAAAGAATCCCAATATAAAATTGCCCGCAGTTAAGCAGCGCTTCACCCAGCGCAATGTAGTTGCCCCTAGCTAACACGCACTTTACCCAGCGCAATGTAGTTGCCCATAGCTAAATCGCGCTTTACCCAGCGCAAAATAGTTGCCCAAAGCTAAATAGCGCTTTACCCAGCACAATCGGTTCGTGCGGAGGTGTGCGCTGTGCCAACCAGCACCCCGTCGGGCAACATGGAGCAATGCAGAGCAAAGTTGCTTACCCACAGGCACACCCCCTAACTTGTCTGGACAGCAGTAAAATAAAATACAATAATAAGGTTTGAACCCAGGACACTGTGCACCATAATCAAAGTACTGAACCAGTAAGCCATGACAACTTAGGAAAAACATCCACTATTAACATATATATATATATATATCAATATATATATATATATATATATATATATATATATATATATATATATATATATATATATATATAGTAATAAATTTTTGCTTAACCATTGCTAAGCATGTCTGCAGTCAGCCGAGAATATTCAAAAATGGCCAATCACAGAAAAGTGCGGGAAATGTGGCATATTTAAGCCGCATAGGCAGGAATACTCGCCATAACTGATTGTAGCTCCCATCTGCAGTTAGAATGTCTGGTGTTGAAGAGGGTACACACTTTTGAGTGCAACGCTGGGGCATCGAGGAGTCAAGATATATGGTTTGGCTTCTAGTCCATCGGCATGAGACTTGACTCCTTCAGGGCCAGTTCCAAGGAATGGAGTATAAGGCGGAGGCTTGGAACCGGTTGGCTCATGAACTCACCATTGCCACAGGCGTCCCTCGGACTGGTGAGCAGGTCCGTCACCACCATGCAGACCTGAAGAGGCAGAAGCAGGACCTTCTGAACCAGTGGATCCAGGAGGCCTGTCAAATGCGGGATGCCCCACTACTAAGTAGGTAGCCATGGAATGCAGTATGTAAGATAAGCTAATATAGTCTAAATAATGGATAGGTATGTCTCAATATCCCTTTATTTACTCCACAGCTGCAGGTGCATGTGCTATGAATCAGCAAGCCTATGCTGATAGGCTGCTAAGGCTGCACCACCAGGCAGGTTAGTAAATATTCTGCATGTATTGTTACATGATATATGTGAGTGAGCATGAGAAAAGTGTTAAAGCCCAATAATACAGCAATAAAATGTCCTGATTAAATCCTCTGCATGTACTGTTATATAACAAATGTCAGTGAGCCAGAAATTGAGTGTACTAACCCACCAATCAAGCTAAAATAATTCTGGAATACTATCCCTGCATGTATTGACATAACATATAAGTGAGCAGGCCTGAAAAAGAATGTTGTAACCCATCAAGAAAGGTATAATATGTCCTGAATATGTCTTCCGTATGCACTGTAATAACAAGTAAAGGAGAGAGCCTGTAGAAAAGAGTTTTCAATGTAATTAATAAAGGTATAAAATTTGGAGTGTGTCTGTGTCACTTACTTTGAAATGTTGTTACACCCTTGCAATAATAAATAGTACTGTTGTATTAGGTGCTGTCAACCCACAGTTGTGCATTCCCGTAGGAAGTGGATGAAGGAAGTGGCAGCAGCTGTGAAGTATAAAACATTCATTCCCTGAATAAATCATCTGCATGTACTGTTACATATCATAAGTTAGATAGGCAGGAATAGAGTGTAGTAACCCATGAATAAAGCAAAAACATGTCTGGAATACTATCTCTGCATGCACTGTCATAGATAAAACGTGAGTGAGCCTGTAAAACAGTCTTGTAACCTATCAATAAAGGTATAACATTTCCTGAATATGTCTACTGTATGCAGTGTAATGTCAAATACAGGAGAGAGGCTGTAGAAAAGAGTTTTAATGGAAATAAGAAAGGTATAATACTTGCAGTGTGTATGTGCCAATTACTCAGAAATGTTGTTGAACCCTTGCAGTGAAGAAATGTTACTCTGTTGTAGTAAGTGCTGACAACCCCCAGTAGTGCAGTCCCATATAAAGTGGATGAAGGAAGTGCCAGTAGCTGTGAAGTATGCAACAGTCCTAAACAGTTGTGATGGCTGACATGCATAGGTAAATCTGGCACACAAGTAGCCTGTCAAGGTGTTCCCCAGAAACTTAAGTGTGTTACCTGAAAAGTAAGTTTGTGTAGAAAACAAGTGAAAAAGCCATGTGAACACATCCAGATGTGCACATACATAAACAAGTCAAATTAAGACAAGTATGTAGCAGTAACATCTGCATCCTGGACAGTTACCATGTCAGATATAGGCCAGGTATATCATGAAGTAACAAAACCCATAACGCAATCAAATGCATATTGCTTAGTGTAAGAATACATGTAGGGGATATACACCTGCAGTCAATAGGAATGTAGTGTACAGTTAAAGTACTAATAAGATGTTAATGGATGTTTCTTTTTACACCCTACTCCATGTGCATAAACAATGCAATTCCACACCTCAATGGGTATGTGTAATCTCATAACATTTGTTGGGATATATGTCCTATTGTTATTTAAATCTGCACCTACTTTGATGCATGTCCCCTGTTAAAACACCCCAATCTTCATGGCCTGTTGCCACCAATCATCCCTGCATGCTGTTGGAATGTCCACTGTCGTTCAATACATGCATGTGTTATGCTTGCTGTTCAACTGTTGTAACCCTGATGTGTTGGGTTAATGGGAATATTACTGCATGCTGTCACAACTAACTTGGAATGCTGTTGTCTATGTTGTAATTGAAAACACCTAATCACAGAATGTATGGGAAGGCTGGTCCCAGCGGACCCACCTGTCCCATCTCAGCTGGCAGTTGCACCTGGCACCAGCAGGTCTGGTGCCCAGCCCGGGCCACCCTCCTCCCCAGGTCCTGTGCCACCTTCGGGTGGAAGCACTGCAGGGGATGGGGCTCACCCCCTCTGCAAGCATGGGCAGAGAAGGGCCTCCTGTCACCCTCCGAAGTGTCCGGGTTGTGGTGCGTAGGGAGATCCAGCATTTAGTCGCTGATTCCCTATGCCAGCTCGAGGCGAGAGTGGCGCGACTCATGGGTGAGCCTGCCCCTCCTATGCAGCCCCCAGCACAGCGAACCTCGGGTCTGTGAAGGTCCAGTGGTGACTGCCCATGGGTGGGGATATCAGTCCAACTGTTACCATCTGTGGGCTCATGGGCTTGCGATTTCCAAACATCCATCCCCATCAATTGTGTTTACCCACTCCATGTGTCATACTCCGCCCCTGTATGCATCTTGTTTGTCTTGTCTGTTTACCTACCCAACCTACCTCCCCAAATATACCTACTTCCTCTACCTCACTTACTACTCTCCCCTGAAAAAAAAAAGGGCAATCTGTAGCTGAAAAAAAATTATGCCCCATACATAGCTTCCCATTTCGCACACATGTCCATTGGACATGTACACTAATAATTCTAATTGGCAGTACAACAAACTATGTTGTCCTCACACCTCTCTCAGGGTGGAAGGTTTCAAATTTCACTCCAAATTTTCAACATATGCACAGCTGTTGCTGTCAAAGAAATGGGCAACTATGGACCTTCCCTACACCTGTCCTGCACATCCCGAGCTTGTTTTCCTACTGTCTTTCCCTCTTTGTGCCCCCTTTTTCACCACATTCCTATCCCCCCATTTTCTTTTCTTTTAAAGAAATTAGCATGGGGGTTAGCGGGAGTAAGCACTTTTAAGCAGTAGTAATCAGGATTAAGCGAGTGTGCGCATGTGTGCGCTTAGCTAAGCGTAGCTAAGCATCACGAAAACCCGCGCAAACCCGCTTACTACTGCTTAAAAGTGCCTTAGTCACTCTATGGCAGGGCCCTTGTTCTGCTGAGCAGCAAAATAAAAAAACCCTGCCAGTCTCGAACTCCAGACCATTGACACAATAGACTGCATGAATTACCACTAAGACACAGCAGATATACAAATAACTTGGTTCTGAAATAAATATATCATACATTACAATGAGGGAATGTAAATGGAAATTAGGAATGGTATAACACAAACCCTTTTCCATGTGTCTTTACCAGCAGTGGTTGTGGAATTGCATGACATGACTGTGAAAGGGGAACCAGCCATCCTAGCAGGGAATAATGTAACAGTAGCACCTTACAAACACCACACAATATCAGACCAGGATAAACACTGGCCACAGGAATACAGTGCAGTAACCACATTTGTATGGCAGTTAATTGTGTAAGTGAGAAAATTGTACATATTCCCATGTATCCTGTGTTAGCATTTGGAGGGGTGCGTACATGTCTATACTGAGATGTGTGTACTGGAAGCAGCAACATGCAGGTATGAGTACAACATGCACATAACTGGCTACAACCCTAGCATCAGATAAGAGACATATACCAACCTTCAGACTGACATAACGGTGTCCAGAGCAAACAAGAATGGGCCCCACCTTTGAAATCTGAAAGGGCTATGCCTACCTAACCTAGCATTTTATAGCAGTGGGCTGCAATCACAGTGAGTAATGCAATCACCAAACAGCAGGCTGCATGCAATTACTGAATGGTGGGCAGCAACTGGTGCAGAGGCTGTCACATGCACAAGTGCAGATACCTAGAAAAGCAGGCTGTACCTGCAGTCCACACATGCAATTACATCATTGCAGGTGTCATGAGACAGAGAGTGAGAGAGAGACAGAAACAGAAACCAAAGCTGAAATAGAGGGCAAGAACCCAAAACAAACCAGCCAAAAAAAAAAAGACAGAAGGTGAAATAGAGGGCAAATACACAAATCAAACCAGCCCTCCCAAAAAAGACCGAAGGTGAAATAGAGGGCAAATAACCAAATCAAACCAGCCAAAAAGAAAAAAAAAAGACCAAAGGTGAAATAGAGGGCAAATACCCAAATCAAACCAGCCAAAAAAAAAAAAAAGATACAAAACTGTAACACATGGAGCAGGTACATACAAAGGTAAGGTATGTAACTCAAATTTATGTGTTGGCACGTTGTAGATGTTCCCGAAGAGTACTCCACACACTGCAAATCATCCATGTGTGGCAGCAGTATGTATCTATCTGTATCTGCACATATGCATAGGGCAAGGGACATACTGCAACTGTTAGTGAAGGGTGGGCAGCTATTTGTCAGTGAATGTTGATATGTGCACATATCCATGTAGGTTGTAGTGTGTGGCCTAGAAGACAGCATGCAGTGTGGTGGAGTGGCCTTAGGTCAACTGGTGCCCTAGGCAAAAGGGCCCCACGGCGCCCCCCACGACACTTCCTGGTACCCCCATCCTTGTGTCCACATAAATAGTGGAAAGGCACCCCTGCTAGAGCGGCTCCCTAGGTGGTCACCCAGTAGGCCTATGCCTAAGGCCAGCTATTGCCCAGTAGGCCTATGCCTAAGGCCAGCTATGGTAGTGTTGATATATGTCATGTAGTGGTTAAATGCTGTGGGACAGATTTGTCATATCTGATGTGTTACAGACAGTGAGGCCTGCTAATGCTACAAGGGCTGAGGACACCCGCATGCATTCTGCACAACACTGTGCAATGTAATCACATACCTGTACATCCCACAACTGTCACATAAGTGAGATCCCCACCATGAAAGGTGGACTGTACATGTGCCTATATGTGCATCCATGTGTACAGCAATGGATGTGTACATGTATGTGTATAGATAGGCATATACATAATATATATATATATATATATATATATATATATATATATATATATATAGATAGATATACAGATATATATATATATATATATATATATACAGATATATATATATATATATATATATATATATATATATATATATATAGTGAGAGAGAGAGAGAAAGACAGAGACACGGGGTCATATGTACCGCAACAGGTGTGTGGTGAACAAGGCATTGACTGTAGACAAGTGTTGATACTGCAGTGCCATTCCACCTTCCCAAAACAGTGTACCCATTAACTAACACATAGGCTGAGATCTACCTAACAGTGAAGGTGTGATAAGGGAACATGGGACACAGGTGGACAGTAGCCTCCACTGTGATGAAGACAGTGCCACACTACACCTGTAATCTGTCTGTGTGGTATGTGTCATGACAACAGGTGTGTCATCTATGGAAGTATAGCGTAGGGTTCCCCACTACTCATCACAATGCCCTGTGTGGTATGTACTTCACATGACAACTACACCAGGTGAACAGGTCACAGACAGACCTCCCAAAGGGTAATACTGTCCGCAAACAGATGCCCTATGCAGACTGACTCACAAAACCTCAACTACACTGTATTGCATACTGGCCACACAGAGGTGACCTCTGCTGGACATACAGAGGTATGTCACACCCATAGCTGGGTGACAACCACCATGGCAACATATCACAACCCCTCGGGTTACACGCTCTAGGGCCCTAAACCTTGTCAGTTCACTAAACAGCACATGCTGGAGGGATAGGTTCCCATCTCAGACATATGCTGTACACCGGAATAGACCACATAGCAATAGTAAACAAGGCTCCTCCTTAGCATTTGTTATAAATTCCCCTGATGATTGTGTGGGAGATTGTTAATACATCCCAGGAAACACCTCTGTGGTTCAGGTCGGCAGGGGCAAGTGAAATCAAAGTACATGTGTGTCAAAGGCCAGGGTAGCATATGGCTAGGCTGCCGTAGGCCCTAGGACCAATAGCATATCACCTACCTATGACACTATGCACTCACACATGTACTTAATGCAATAGCTGCTATGTGAGGTTGAATGAGTGTAATGCTGAATGTGTGCAAGGTGTGTAAATGTGTGATAGCTTAGTGTGATGTTCTATCTGACATGTTAGTGCCTAACCTAGCTGTGAGGACAGCAACTGATGTGTAATGTACTGTTAGACAGACATAGTAGTACAGCATATGATGTGATGTAGTTCTCCCTTGATGAATGTGGTGTCTCGTTGTAGGCTAAAGCAATACATGTATGCTTAGTGAGTGATACTGCAGGTGAATCCATCACTGATATGAACTGTTGTACTACCTGAAGCTGTAAGGCTAAACAGCACAGTATGGTGTGCATTCACATTGCTTGGAAACACTGTCATGTGTGTTTCCTGTAGTCTGCACAGAGGACAGACTGCAGGCATAAGGGTGTTTAAGTAGTGATACACAGCACTGTATGGTACACAGGTAATGCTCATCTGTGTTGGCATACAGTGGTGCGTTGTATGTTTGCCTGATGTGTGTGTGATTATGCCTGTACAATGGCTGCAAATGTATGTGTGTTACAGGGTTGACGTGTGTATCCAGCAACATATATAGTCTGTTACAGCAGTATGCCACCTATAGTAACAACTGGATACATCTGTTAGGCAGGGTTATGGCATCAATGACTAGGGTGTTTGATTGGTACTACTGTACCTGTACTTTACATCCATTGCAATGGATGACATCTCTGTTCGTGCATTGATGTGATATACACCCCTGTTTTGAGGTTGTGCAATGTGTCACAAACAGTGTGTCGGGTACTGTTGTATAGTGGTGTGATGTATAGAGTCTGCCAGGCAGTGTTAGTTAGTTGTGGCCTGAGAACTAATAAGTGTTAGTGAACGTATGTAACCACTGACAGACAATAGGATAGTATATATGTCAGTAAAGTGATATCTGTGGGTAAAGGTGTAAAGTGTGCCACAGGACACTCTCACACAAATTGTTCATATCTTTTTCAGCCAGATGGCCCACCAACGTAATCCAGCTTACACTGCAGAAGAGGAAGAGGTGATAGTCAACAGCCTTTTGCAGCAGTACACCATGCTGTTCTCC
This sequence comes from Protopterus annectens, assembly GCF_019279795.1. Taxonomy (NCBI): domain Eukaryota; kingdom Metazoa; phylum Chordata; order Ceratodontiformes; family Protopteridae; genus Protopterus; species Protopterus annectens. The sequence goes on along the minus strand of NC_056737.1, from coordinate 202,637,642 downwards.
AGAACCAGCCAGCACCAGCAGGAGCAGACTGCACTGTGGCAAGAGCTTGTTAGTTGGGTAAATGACATAGGCATGCATAACTGGACATATGAGCAGGTACGCCATCACTGCAGTGATTTAATTAGACAAGTCCGGCGGCGTGCGTCTGATATCCAAAGCCAGCAGCTTGCACAGGTTGTCGGGTGGCCATACATCCCCCCTCACCAGAGCGGAGGAGCTGCTCCTAAGCGTGGTGGCTCCTGGACAACAGCTATGGCAACCTCTGACATGTGTTGTAATGGAGACCGGAGCCACCCAGCACATCCACCCGGAGCAAGCAGGTAATACGCCCTATCTGTAGACTACAGTTAACTGTATTGTTAGATTATGTGTACGTGAGATGTGTACTGTGTGTTTAGCAGTTCTGTTGCCTACTCTTGTGCAATATGGATAGTTTGTATAATATCCCTACACTTGTGACTGTTGACTGTTGTTGTACTGCAGTTTAGCATACCCACTGTAGCAATGCCACAGTTGTGGCCACTGATGAACCTTCTCATATTCTCGTAGGTCCCTCTGGTGTGACGGCAGGGCAGCCGATCCATGCTGGTGAGTGTGTTATACCTGCAATGTTGGTAATGAAATATGCATGTCATAGGTGAGGTGTAGGCCATGTACACGTAACACACCTATGCATAATGCATGCCGTGCATGTTTGCTGTGAGATGTTGCACAGCTCAGTAATGTCAGTAGCTTCCTCAATGACATGCAATACACAGAGCATGACACACAGTTGTGGCAACCCCATACTGCACATTGGATAGGCATAGTTGCAACATCTGTACACAACATAAGACATTTATCACATGCAGTACACAAAGTCATGCTACATATGGCATAACCACACACCTGCTGTAAGGTCACATGTCAGTATCCCACATCATCCACACACACATGATGTACCTCAGGGGTAGAGGCCTATCATGGGGCTGTGCAACAGTCTTCAACACATATCACAGTCATGTTAGGCAATGCTCCCTACTGGGCACCTCATACACCCATGTACAAAATGGCTGTGTAATAGTGAATGTATCCATGGCACTGCAGTTCAGGTACAGCATGCTAGGCAGTGGTCTGCCACACAGTAGTAGCCATGAGTGACCACAAGATGCATGATGATGATGATGGCACATGATACTACACTCCATCCAGTTCCAGTGACCACAGTACTACACATAGAAGTCTTTGCTGTGCACCTCATTGTTCTGTGTGTGCAAACATATGCACCTATATACACCATGCATAGCATGTTGTGTGTGTGTTTACATATGCTAGTATACACATTTTGCACAACAGCTGCCATCTGTACAAAGTGTCACATATATGTCCTGGAATGCTATTGGGTGTATAGGTCACATGACACACATTGGATATGTGTGGTGTTTAATGTTGCAGTCATGTAGCATACCATGTCATGGCTGGCAACAACATATCTGGAATATGTCCCACACGCACCATAACCACTGTGCAATGTCCATGTCATGCATTGGGTTTCCGTCACGTCTACATGCACCACTCATCCCATGTCTGTACATTGCATGCATTTGCTACACCTGTGCCCACTATTATGTGATATGGGCACAGACACTGTCATCACACATGTCAATCTATGTGTCACACAGATGACACATGCATCCATGGTATGCATACCATTGAGTGATGGTGCACATGACATTGCAGAGAAGATAATACTTGCACAGCAATGTAGTGTCCATGTAAACATTGTGTTCCAGGGTGTAGCCAATCACTACACAACTACACACATACATCAAAGCCATGTATAATGTCATTAGAAAGGGCTGTCTACACTTGCACTGCATGGTGTTGAGCAACACATGGTCTGCCTGCTGACACGTGTGTGGTGACTGTTTGCCCTGAGATACTGTCACCCACCATCACCCACTATTGTGTATGTGTTGGTTTGCTGGTGTGTGTGTGTGCGTGTGTGTGTGTGTGTGTGTGTCTGTGTTTGTGTGTGTGTGTGTGTGTGTGTGGGTGTATGTGCTGTGGTGAGCAGTGTATTTCTATCCATGTGTGCATGTGTGCATGCATTCATGTGTTCGTGTGTGCATGTGTGCATGTGTTCATGTGCTCATGTGTGCATGTGTTCATGTGTGCATGTGCGCATGTGTGCTAACATCATGTACAGATTGTAAAGTGTGTTTTCTTTCTTCCTTCCACAGGTGCTGTGTTAGGCATGGCTGAGTGTAGCAAGGAACCTGATGTCACCGCCACTAATAGTGGAGATGATGAGACATGTATTGTGGCACAGCAAGGTCTGACAGAATCTGTCGTTGGTCCACCAATCGACAGTACACAGTGGTCAATCCCATCTATGCACATACTCATACTACCAATACATCCCTCGTCACCAATGGCCGTAGCTGAGGGACAGCATACAGTTGGCATTGGCCAGGAGAGTGTGGTACCTATGGCACGTGCATCCCCTCACAGCAGCCATAGCCAGATTACCGGAACGGTACCACATAGGCGGATGTCCAGGAGTTCTCGGGGGAGCACCACTGGTTGTACTGCCCCTGGCAGACGTGCCCCCAGAGGTATTACAACCTCCAGTATGTTCCGGGCTGTAATGCAGGCACAGGCACGTATGGGACGGTACACCCGACAGGGACTAAGGGCGTAGAGGGCCCATTACACTGCTATCAATGACAGCATCCGTGACCTTGCCAGTGCCATCCGGAATTACACTGAAGTCATTGATAGCCGTTGGAGGGAGACATTAGATGTCCTCCACAATGTGTTATCCATGAGCCAAGACCATGCGGGAAGGATGAGAGGCAGACGCGGACACATGCCAGCAACAGCATCAGCTGGCATTCATCGCGGATGGACCATAGATCACAGCTGCTCCTGTAGTGCCAGTACCAGCCCCAGCAATGCTGGGGCTGGCCTGTCCATTGACCTTCCTACTAGACCACGTGCACGTGGCGCTGGCCAGTTCCATCAGGGACATGGGTCCAGTCATCATACCTCTGCCTCTGATGATATCACCCAGTCAGGATTGGTACCCGATAATGCCCATAGCACCCCTGCTAGGCACAGGTACGGTGTCCGTGGCCAGAGACAGTGATCTGTATGGCCTAGCAGGTACAGTCTGTGGCTGTCCCACAACCGCTCGAATATGGCAGCCACATGGTGGAGTTGTGTGCATGCAGGCACACACACATTTACCATAAAACTAGGGCTCACACATACACGCACACATTACATCAACATAGGCCCATGCAGTACTGTTGTCCCTCACACACACACACACACACACACACACACACACACACATGCCGATTGGATGGGTCAATGTCGGGCTCTGGCAAACCTACACCACACCCTGTGCATATGATGACACCTGTGTCACCTCCTGTCATCTGTCACATTGATGCAAAAATAGGCTAACGTGGTTCTGATGCACAGGGTGACATAATAGCAGTGTAGCAATAGTAGCAAGTTGCCAACAGGAAGGTATACTGATATCCTTGTAGGTATATCTGAGCAGGCATTATGCATCACAGCTCTGATAGTCATTGTAGCATTGTTTACACCAGTGTTAGGTCTGAGTATATATTGTCCACCCATGAGCCACTTGGATGAAGTTTACAGTGTTGACAGCATGTGTTAGTGAGTGGACAGTATGTGTGTGATGTGTGCATTACAAATTAGCAGGTGTACATGCATAGTAGACACGTGGGATGTGTGACATACCCTGTTCTACACATTGTTAACATCTCCTGGTATCTTTCGATGGCCAGTATGCATTCTACTACAGATATGTACTAACATTGGTACACGTGTGTATGACATGGTTTGGCACTATGCTGTGGGTGATACCGTTGATATCTGTCAATGATCTGCAGTCTGGCAGTATACACCACCTCAACAGCATGACTATAACCAATCATTAGATGATGTCCTGACAAATGACTCACAGTTGTAGGGAACTCAGTAACAGTTGGATCCTTCCAGTACTATACTATGACAGTAATCAGTGGTATTGACCGCCACACATTCCTGGGACCACACCTGTGTGGCATAAAGCCCTCTTCGGTACATGCAAACATACTAGGGATATGTCCATCCACATCTGGTAATGCATGCATTGGCCTACACCGCATTCTCCAGATTTGATGCATATCCTACACAAGGGAATCATACAGACAGATACCTGTTGTCCAATACATGCTCTATAGCAGTACGCCATCTATGGCATGGTCATCCACATTTACTATACATACTATCCCGACAGTACCACATAGGTGGTAGCCCTGAACACGTATGTTGGGTACCAATGTCTACAGACAGACTCATGTTATGTCATCTGTCCCTTGGTATCCACATATCCAAAGATATTGTGGGGTCCCTCTGTGTTTCACATAACACATTAGGGGCCTGCATGCATATCCACAGGGCTGGTGCACATCTATCATGACTGTCCATTATTGCCAGTCATTGTTGTGTATGAACATGTCTGACATATACCCCAGCAATTACCCTCACCCACAGTATTCTACAGTACGTGTCATGGATGTGTGTGGCAGGGATGTCCTTGGCCATGGGTCACTACATTGGCCGGTCTTGACGCAGGCATACATATGTGGCCTATGATCTGAGAAGCAGCGGCACAATCTGTCGAAGGTTACAAATGTATTCATGTAGTATGCAGGCTTCACACCTATGTACTGATTGAGGTCACATGTACACAAATCTATTTGACAAGCAGATACCTGATGTGTGCAATGCACATACTGTTTGAAACATATGTCATACCGTAGTAAAAGCAAAACCCACACTGCATTGACCACCCGTGGCACACACACAGCATTTGGCGGACTCAAACCTCTATCTGATTATTTTATGTCACTAGTGAGATATGCATTAATACGACACGCTATTTGCTTTAGTGGGAGTATTTGTTTCCAAAGCTCTATTTGTAGGATGCTGACATCATCACACTTGGCAAAGAGGGATTTGCCACTCCTAATGTATTTCCAGTCTCCAAAAAGGCCACTCCTCTCAAAGGCAGTCTCACACACACACATTCACACTCAGCATTTACAGGATTCAAACCTCTATCTAATTATGTTATGCTACTGGAGAGATACGCATTAACATGGCACGCTATATGCATTACTGGGTGCTTTTTGTTCTCCTTGAATATTTGTAGGATGCTGACATCATCAGATTTACAAAGAGGGATGTACCTCTTTTAAAATGTGTTTCTACAGTCTCCAAAAAGGCCACTCCTCAAAAAGGAAATCACACACATACACCCCCCCCAAACACACACACTTGGCATTTGCAGGTCTCAAACCCCTACCTGACTATGTTATGACATTAGTGAGATATGCATTAACACAACACACGATTTGCTTTACTGGGAGCATTCATTTCCAAAGCTCTATTTGTAGGATGCTGACATCATCACACCTGGCAAAGAGGGATTCAGCACTCCTAATGTATTTCCACAGTCTCCAAAAACACCACTCCTCTCAAAGACAATTTTACACACACAGCAATTGCAGGATTCAAACCACTGGCTAACTATGTTATGATACTAGTAAGATATGCATTAACACAACGTGCTACATACTTTATTGTATGGTTTCTATTCACATGCTATGTTTGTAGGTTGCTGACATCAGACTGGACATGGTTATGTGTGTGCACGTAGTGTTATGCAATCCCACAAATGAACCTTGTGGGTCAGCAGGTGTGAACATCTTGAACAGGAATACATAATTCATACCTGGTGTGATCTATCTGTGGACATATTACCATTCCTTCATATGACAATACATATTCATGCATGGATTGTAGGTTTTGTGGATACCACATGTGCCTGTGATGTTGGTAAAGGGCTAGTCAAGGTCTATGTGGGACCTGTGTTGCTCCTGTCAGTGATGTTTGTCCTGGATGGCTGCCTTGCAAGATATCTAGCAGGTTTGGGGAACATGATGTGCTCATTAACATACCACAGACGTTTGTGTTGTGTGTTTATCGGTTTACAATATCTCTGTTCCTGACTGCAATCATGATGGACTCCATGGACTAGCATTTTGGACTTCGTAGGCTTATAGGAGTATAGTTACCATGGTGTGTTGTGCACCAACACTTGTGGGATGTGCCACATGTTGCTGTAACACATTCAACAGTGTAAGATCCTGTAGAGAGTGTGAGGCTCAACAGACTGTTCGGGTGCAGTGTCTGTTTGTCCTGTCGTTCACTTATGACACATATGGGGAAACATTATCCATGTGATGGGATTCATTTGGCATTGTGGTGACCAGTTTACACATTCTACATGTGATATCTCCTGGTATGATGTTATGGCCTTTTGTCACTGGGAGGTGGGTACGTATGTATGGGCCTGTCTGACAGGATGTTGACATTGTCAGTCAGGTACAGTTGACGCTGACTGAGGACATATATGACTGTACATCGATATTTCTCACCTAGCTAAAGGAGGTGCAATGTTTCTGTCTGTACTCCTTTGCAGATTATCTTTCCACAGCAACAACAAACCTGAACACTAAAACCCTGTTATACTCTTTTACACACTCGACACACTACTGATCCTTTGTGATCAGTCGACAGTGTATGTCATCATCATCATATTCTGGCATATCCAAAGGTCAGTTTTGTGTGTACTCTCCAGTACAGCTGGTGCATATTGGAATTCTGAGGCATTGTTACAACTGCCTTATGTACACAGGTAACACTGTCCTCCTGCCAACAAACTCAGATATCTGTGAGAGGTGCAACTGTATAGACGGACAGGAGGCTGAGCTCTCCCAAGCCATGACTGGCACAGTCTATCGGGTGGTGAAGGTAACCACACACACCACAAATACAGTCACACTTGCACCTATGACAACAGCAAACCATATACATTGACACACAATGACATACTTGGAGCATCTAATTGTACTCTGCCTAAGCAGCTAAGACATCCAAAGCAGACACACAAACGACTGCTAACACACAACCATACACACATATCATCACATAGTTCACAAAGTCATTGTGCCACACAGTCACTGCCCTTAGGCCTACACAACACACCTCATACAACTGTATTAGGTGAGTGTAATTGTCAGTCACACTGACATCCCACTCACCAGGTTGAACAAGGTGAAGGTCACTTTGTGCTGTGTGTCGGGTGCCAGGATATGCCACATGACACATGCACTGTTGTCAGTCCACTGCAAGTACAAATATGGCTCCATCATTGAGCATTACGGTGTGTAGACCCTCAGACATTCCTCCCTGGACTACATGACAAGAGACATAGAGGGGCTCTCTGATCATCTAGGCCAGGATAGTATGACCCTGACCTTGTGTAGCATCTTACCCTCACCAAGTACTATGTCACAGTATACAGATGACATGATCAGTTTTAACAGTTGCCTAACATATTGTTGTCATTCACAGGGGATCCAGTGTCTGTCAGCCTGGGATTACATGCTCAACATGCCATGTACATTCGCTATGGACGCCATGCAGCTGTCACCCCTAGGCTTTCACAGACTGCCTTGGGCTCTTGACACACACATAGTGGCTGTTTGAAGCGAGGGTCAGATGACATAACCACAGCCATAGACGTTACAGGGTACAGGAAATGGAGAGTGATGGTGCTCAACAACTGATGTCTAACCCTCAGAATGCATGCACTCAGGACTCGCATCAGTATGGCATCTGTCAATATATGTGCAGTAACAAGCACCTGGTTCAGGCTCACAAAAGCACAGCAGCACTAACATGTTTTACATCATACCATGGTTTTCAGACACAGGACTCGGTCTGGACAACAACAATAGGAGGGATTCCATATACATCATTCATACACACACCTCCAGGCTAGTAGCAGTACACAAAGCACTGGGGAACGTACATGTGGAACTGAGAGTGTTCAAAACTGCATTTCAGTTTGTAGACTGTTACAGACCACACTCCCAAACATGGGCACAACAGTCGTTATTCCTGGGAACACTGGGGAATGTGAAAGTCTCACCAAACACCATTATATTGTGTGACTTCAAATACACAAATACTGACTGGGTATACTACTCATGCAGTGACATCCTCGCACAACAGTTGCTAAGATTGTTACACTCAAATGCTAGGGCAGACCTGGTCACCACACCCACAGGGGGTTATACATGTGGTACCTGATCATCACACACATGGGGACTCTATGTTTCACAACAGAGGTATACCTGTAATTGTTAAGGTCGGAACATACATTCATCTCACTAGACATACATATCCCATACACACACACATCCTATGTGATCTCAGTGACATACTTCTCATGAGCAAACATCACACTTGTACAAACTGAAGTGGTATCCCTCAATGACCATGGGAAAGTGTTAATTACAGCTCAGACAACTACATACTTTACAAGCACATTCTATGGACAACTACTGGAATTCATGGATCATGCTATCCCAGATAACTACAAGACTCACTCCTCCAAAGGCAGGGAACCTGTCTACTGGACCACAGCCATTACTGAGCTGTACATGGACAGGAGGAGCCCACTATATTATGGAGCACAATCACAATCTGGAAGGCATCTCTGATCAGTACTATGGTATAGCTACGATCAGTTGTTGATTCATCTAAGGCCCACTTCTAACGGACACTTCTAACAGACACTGTGGACAATCACAAGGCCTTATTTAGTTATGTCAGGGACCTGTGTGGGAACTCACAGATATGCTGTGAGTTACTGCATAATTACAAATGATACAGTAAACCCACTGACAATGCGAACATCCTGGACAACAGGTTCAGTGGGAATGTTTCCCCCCCTTCCCCCCTGCAGTGCACATGTCCATCACAACAGGTTGTAGCCTCCCTGACATCACAGATGAGCATGTGTGTGCTGCCCTCTCCATAGCAGACAACACAGCATCAGTGGGACCAGATAGTGTCCCAGACTGTGGCATACACGAGATTCATTACAAACTTCACACTCACATTATGTCACTGTTCAATATCACAGTTACTACAGGATGTGTGCCCATGGAATGGCGTACAGCTACGGTGTACCTGCTACACAGTGCTGGTGCCACAAGGGACACTGGACATTATCACAATATATGCCTAACTATCCTGGTCTGCTATGCTATGGAGTGTATCATCATGGAACACATACACATACACATTGTGAACCTACAGACACTGGATCCTACACAATTTGGTGTTGTTGTGGGCACATCTTGCCTCTTGCATATGTTTTATGTCTTTCAACAGTTAACAGGTCCATAGATGTACACAGGGTTGTCCACACAGCCTACCTGGAGCTCGCACACCACTTCTACACAATACCCCACTTGGCCTTTACACATTAGATCACTGGATCCAATATCTACACATATGTCACAATCTGGATTGCTAACTGGATCATGGATAGCACACACATGGTCAGTATTGCAGGTGCCATGTCTGACTATACACCAGTTACACGTGGCATCCCACAGGGCTCAGTCCTGGGACCTCTCTTGTTCTGTATATATTTCTGATACATACTGGCTAACACAGGGGGAATATGGATGACCATGTTTGCAGATGGCTGCAAACTGTGTGCCATATTCGACTCCACAGCTGGCACAGGCATCCTCAGAAAGGGTCTCACAGAGATGGCTGACTGGTGCCAGAGCCATGGCCTACATCTATCTTACTTTAGATGCATAGTCATCACCTTTGGTAATAACATCGTGCACACACATTACCACATAAGTGATGATACATCACATACAGTGTGTGTAGTTTGTGATTTGTGGACATGAATACTTAGTACTCTTGCCTTTGACATTCACATTGCCAATGTTGTTGGACACACCTTCTATTTAGGAAACCTTATCCCATACAGTTTTACATCCAGATCAGGTGGGGTCATTGTGACCCTGTAGTTATCGGGCACATGCTTGGATACAGTGGCCCATTTCAGATGTACCTTACCTAACACCTGCAACAACTGGAATGTACACTGATTTACATACCAAGTGGATCTAGGGACTCACACAGAAGGTATGCACAGTTTGGCTATGGTGACCTCAGCTCTCCTCAGTTGCTTACTGCCTACTTGGATGCAGTCTGTGCCTTTTGTTTGATGCCATGTCCATCACAGCATTGATGGACAGGCTCCACATGAGGATATCAAAGTCTCTTACAGCTATATGCTCCAGGGACAGGTACATGAGCAATGATGTTAATAGGACATGCTGGAGGGGCATATTACCATCACAGAGGCTCCACTCACTCGGGAATGTGATCACAGTACCACATATGCACAGACCCATGCTGAACACCTACAGGTGACATCTTCACAGGTGGATGGGTGATTGTATGTTTAGCCCTGGGATATGTTATGTGTCCTTGCTAGACAGAGGCAGAATGACATGAACATATGTGAGATAGCTTGTGTGACCTACTATTGACAGGCACAGTCTACTGGTCTAGCATGATTGCAGACTACAAACACACTGTGGCTAGGCTTCTACATACCCTAGGGCAGATAGCCTAGTGTCAACCTCTGAACCTATGCTAATGTTCAGGATGCACATTGTTCAGTGATGGTACTGATTGCAGGTTTTGTTTCTTCTTTGCTTTACCATTTCCTATAACAACCTAGTTTTTTGCATTACATATTTGATTGTGACAGTATTTCACTATTTTATATTGTGTCTGTTGTCATATCACTGTGTGCCCATGGTGGATTGGTGAATAGTGCGAGGTTCCTGGGTTGACACTTGCAACTGTGGGATATGTGTGGCCCACTGCTGTACTCAAACTTTACCTAAGTGTGTGAGCATGCTCAGTTCAGACTTTCAGTGTTTTGTTGCCTGGCATTTGTCTCATAGTTTCAAGTGTGTGAGCATGCCCAGTGTGACCTTGCAGTATGTTGCTGTCTGAGGTCCACTACGTTTGTTGATGTGTGTGAACATTACCAATATTAACATTTGTACTATATGTGTGTAGAATATCAGGTTCTATTATTACTGCAGGCCTCACCTTTATGTCTTGACTCGACAGGGATTATACTATGCATGCAAGGTTTCCATTAGATACTTAGCATTGACTTATCAACATTTTTTCATGCAAGCTTACAATTGACATACTGTCATGGTTTAGTGGTTCTGTTCTCTGACTATAATGCACTGTATCCTAGGTTTGAGGACTGTTGGGAGTTGGGAGGGTGGCCTAATGGTTAAGGTACTTGCTTTATAAAACAAAACAAGGTGCAGGGTTTGAGTCTCACAAGGGATAATGGGCTAGGCTTAAAATGGCTCGCAAGGGCAGTTAGCCTAGTACTAACCAATGTCCAATGTCATTGCTTCATATTTTCTTACATGGCAGAACAGAGTGCTTCAAGAAAAGTGAAGCAGATATGAACTTGTTAACCTGCTTTTGATGAACTATACCCACATTTGACCAGACTTGCACAACATTGCTCAATGTTGCCCAACATTGCTGGACAGTGCACAATATTGCTGAACATTGCCTGCAGTTGTGCTACTTAGTGTGTGCAATTTTGTTCACATATACTAAATAGTGGTGAGAGCTGTTTAGCAGTGCTTTATATTGCTTAACACATAGCAATCATGCCTCAGGTGGTGCTGCAGGGCTGCCTATGTCAGATGCACATTTTACACTCCCTATACATGTTTGTTAATAGGTAGTATCAAGTTAGGCATCGCTTTTACTATATGTGTGAGTTGGAGAGAGGTATCATTTCCAGGGTTCCTACTGAGCCAGTGTATATGCTATGCGTTGCCTCTTTGCCAAGGCCAAAGGATACTGGGCACGCCTCCTTCTGCCTACTGGGGCAGGCTCAGGTTGTTCCTCCTCCGAGTCACACTCTGCCTGTGATAGCCTTGGCAATGGTGGGGGGCTGTTGTGCCCGGCCCTATGCTGCTCCTGCTACAGCTGTTTTCGCAGGATCATATTGTGTAGCATAGCACATACCATGACTATTTGGGTACATGTAGTTTGTGAGTACTTCAAGGCTCCACCAGATGTGTCCAGGCACCAGAACCATGACTTGAGCAGCCCAAACACACGCTCGATTACATTTCATGTTTGTGCCTGTGCCTCATTATGACGTTCCTGTTCAGGTGTGTGTGCATTTCTGATGGGTGTCATCAGCCACGGCTCAAGTGCATATCCAGCATCCCCCACTAGGTGACCATGAGGGATGTCCCCACTGGCAAATGTCTGGTACAGCTCTGTCAGATGCCAGATATGGGAGTCATGGTAGCTTCCAGGGAAGCCAGCACACACATTCATTATTATGCCCTGGGCATCACACACGACCTGGCAGTTGGTGGAGGGGTAACCCTTGCGGTTATAGTAGACCCTACCTTGCTCACCAGCTGGTGCTTTGATGTGAATGTGCGTGCGTCTATTTCACCCACTACCTCAGGGTATTCTGCTATTTTCTGGAAGAGATGCATATTGCTGGCCAATACCTCACGGGAATTGGGGAAATATACACGATCACCGACATGTGCTGCCATGGCATTCAGGAACTGGTGCAGTACCCTAGATGCTGATGCCTGTGAAATCCCCATCATATCACCAGTTGGTCTCTGGAAGGTACCTGTTGCTAATATTCTTAGGCCAACACATACCTTGATTTCCACTGGGATGGGTTCCCCTCTGTTGGTTCTGTGTGTAGGCATGGCCTGCACAGCTCAACAAGTTGCTGCAGGAGCTCTCTGTCCACTCTATAGCGCTCCACTATCTCCAGCTCATGTAGCCCCTGGTAGGTTACCCTGGGTCTGTACACTCTTCTCCGTCTCCTCTCTGTGGGTTGCTCAGCAGCATTTGCAGTCACCACCCTCAGCATGTTGCATAAGTCACCTTATGACAGCAATGGCAGCCCCTAACATTTCTTTGTCTCAGTAAAGCTTTTTCAGTTTTCACTTCTATTAGCTTACTACAGTGTTGCAGTGTGTCTGAGAAAAACATACTGGAATGTTTTTTGCTGAGTTTTAAGTGCTGGGCTGGGCTAGTGTAATGCCTGTGTAATTGGCTGATTCTGATTGTTTTCACCTGCTAGCTCTGCTAGTACTCCCTGGTTAACTTCCTACTATTTGTTGTGCTTCCTTTTCCCTTTCTGTTTCCTCAGGGGGCAGTGCCACACAAACAAGCGCAAACACGTGCACACCAGCTCCCAAGCACGCACACATGCTTACATGGACTAAAACTCGCTTATTCCTGTTAAAACACGCTCACACCGGTGCAAACACGCTTACAACTGTTTACACAGCCTTACATATGCTTACTCAAGCTTACACATGCGCACACTGTCTTACTCGGGTTTACTGGCGTGCACATGCGCGCATGCACGCTCAGCAAGAAACTTTGGTGTTATCCACAGCATACACCTTTGATTTCTTGACTTTACCTGGCCTACCTGTTGACACACCTCTTTCACTATTATGTAAATGTAAGGTGACACATGTCACTCTGCTCCAATGAGCTGCACTACTTTCATACATACCCCCCTCGTGATGTCACCTATCTTCTACTCTGTTAGTCCCCTTATCCTACTCCTACACTCCACTGACTGTGCTCATTTGCTGTGTGAACTTGCGATTCACTATCATAACTCTCATTTGCATAGGATTGCCTACTAATGCTTAGTTACATCTCTTAGACTGAGCTTCCCCCCCTTAGCAACCTCTACTCGGTGGCCATGTTGTCTTCAGCCTGCCATTCCCTTGCATTGTAAATTCATTTTAGCTATGAAATCCACATTTGTGGATCTTAATTATTCATTGTCTGCTTTTTAGGGTGCAGCGCATTTGCACGGCGCTGCGCTATGGTTAAACCCCGGAGATCAGGATTAAAAAAAAAGTTTTTTTAGTTTTAATTTGCATCACTTCCCATTGGCAATGGCCGTATTTTTGGCCATTGGCATGCTTCCTCCTGTGAATGCATGCTTTTTTTACTGCTGACATGGCTCCGTTTTGCTATTTGTAGAACCGTACTCAGTTATCAACTGAGTACATTTCTGCAGATAACACTACTCCTACTCGGACAGGTTCGGGTTTCCTGGATCGCAGACTTACCTCATTTGCATGGCTTTCACCTGCAATTGAGGTAATTTGCATATTCCAGCCCTCTCCGTGTAGGACTAGTTTAGAGAACTCAGTTGCACACCTCTGCCAGCTGTTCCTGGATCGCTCGGCGGACATGTTGGCTTGCTGGAGTCTTACTCTACTCTTAGACTCCATGCAAGCCTTCGTGAATCCAGCCCGTGGAGACTTATGGCAGTTGCTGAATGCTATGAGTTTGATCATATTTTCTTAACTTTTGTAAACTGGTGTAGGAAATATTGATTATAGTGCCACTGGTGAATGCATAGTTTGGGAGGGGCTTGTATGAAATACAGCTTCAAGCAGTGTTGCCAATCAAGTGGTCTTCTATTCACATGAGTTATGAATGATGTTTTGTGTCTTTGTAAAGATAACAATATAAGCGGTAGGTAAAATATAGGGCTTGGTGTAATTTTACCAGTGATGTTTTCATTTGTAGATTATGTGATTTTCTTGGTAAAGGGCAGAAACTGGATGAGTAGAACTACGGACAGGTTTGCAGATAAATACTGCCAAATGTAAATGTTTTACAGACAGTGACAACACTAGGGTGTTACTTTCTCAAGGCAGAATACTGATGTTTTTGATGGCACCTTTGGAAATAGGCAGGTTATTATTTCAGGTTGGTGAAGCCTTTATGGTCAAGTGAATTATTATGCAGGGATATTTGCTTTTTTTGGGGATTATATATAAACCTTGTTAAAACAAATTTGGTATGTAATGATATATTTAAAAGAGGAATACTGCTGCACCCTGTTTTTTTAATAACCCTGCACTTATTTTTCATGCTGCAAGTTTGCAATCATTCAGGCTTTTCATTATTTAAGGAAGTAATTATTAAGAAAGGGCTTACATATTGGAATAGTTTTCCACTCAGTAAGAGAAGACATTGTTCTCAGGATTGTTATTTTTATGAATACAAGAAAAAAATTGTCAGATGGAGATTAAATATCAGTCATACAGGTTCTGGTATAGGGAGGTGGTGCATGTGTATTATGACAAATTTTTTCTTTGTGGATGACTGGTTATCTGTGTGTGTAAATAAAAGGAACAGTGTATTATGAAGACATAACAGGCTGCACTTATTTCCTTGAGAGGGGAGATTTTTCATTCTCTCTCTCATTGGAGAGGTTAATACATGAAAGGAGTAATGAAACAAACAGATGACCAAGTCACTAAGTTTGAATGCTGTCTGCCACAGGCAGGGACCAATGTGTCATATGTTTACAGACCACCAGAAAACTCAGGGGATTTGGACTGTTATGTTTAATACAGTCTTGAAATATAATGTTGGAGAAATTTACATGTACATGACTCCCACATAAAGTGATTTTTCATGAAGATATAGCTGACAAAATTGTGCCATGAGCTGCCCAGTTCATCTGGACAGAGAGATGGGGCAATGTTTTCTGTTGTAGAAAAATGAGGAAATGAGAGAAATTCAGTTTTGTTTGTAAACAAATGGGTAGGGAAGTTGTTTTTTACTGTACCATACAATTATTTTGCTTGTTTTTTTCATATGTACACATGTAAATAGTGCTGTGTGAATTTTATAGTGGATGAATACATTTTACAGTACCTTCACCCTTCCTGCAGGGTTGTCAGTGTGACGTTTTCTGAGTATGGAGGAGATCTGTAAAGTGGAGAGGGTAGAGGCCAACCTACATATGTTTACAACTGAATATAAGAAATTAAAAGAGATGGGGTTTTTGTCATATTGCAGAAGTATGGATTAACTGCATAGAAATAGTGAAAGTTGGACATCATGTCTGATTTGCAGGTGAACTTGATGGAATCTCAGTGATTGCAGACAATGGAGAGGGTTGGTTAGTATACAGAGGGAGAAATATTTCTAACACAAATGTCATTGTTTGTGCCAAATAGCAACTCCATCACACTTCAATTGAAAAAAACACGAATTGGCACACAGAAGCAGCATTTATTTAGGACAATGTACATAAAACTCTGAACTAGTTCAGAGTTTTATGTACTCTGCTTCTAAATAAATGCTGCTTCTGTCTGCCAATTAGTGTTTCTTCAGAGGTATAAATATTAACAGAGAGAGAGAGAGAGAGAGAGAGAGAAGAGGATATAGAACAAGATATGTGCTTTGTTGTCATAATGATTACTGTGAGACGTCAGCACAGAAGTCTGGAGAGTGGTGACCATATGAGGCTGTTGTATCCTAGCAGTGAGTTAATAAAAATGGAGTGGTGCATAACAATGCATTGTGCTTAAGGAGCATAGGTAGCTATCTGAATCAACTAATAGACATTTGATTTCATGTCAGATTCTATTCATGGGGTTTCATTGTGGGTTACTACGGGAATGTCGGATTAACATCGGTCGAACGTTTACAATGTTGACCTTAAATGTTGAATCTGAAATTCCGAATAGTAACCCACAATGAAACTGAATACATCGAACTCCATGGTTTGATGTATTCAACATAGTAGGAGGTGACATCACTCATCTCCTGCTATGCACAGTAATATACCGTTGAACTCTACATTCATCGGTACATTAATTCTACTATTTTGCAGGGGGGCTATGCACCCCTGCACCCCCCCCACACCCCCTGCACATTAAATATACCAACTCCGAGATTGCACTACAGTGAGGAACTGGGCTAATTCCCTGTTCCTCACTGAAGTGTGAAGTCTCGGTACATTGCTTGCTGAAAGGTCAAGTGCACCATGCAACTCGACTAAACATGGTCGACCACTCTTGATTCAGTTTCCTGCCCCTTGGAAACCATGATTTCAACAATCAGCCATTCGACTGACTGCCATTCAGATAAGTGATTGCAAACCATATATATATATATATATATATATATATATATATATATATTGTTCATTGAAGATATTATGGATACATTTTTTGAAATGAAGTAAAGGATATAGTAAGAAACATTTAGAAGAGACGTGGAGTGAGCTTACGGTAGAAGTTACTATGGCAATTAAGAAAATATTGGGGAAGATCCATGAAATGGAAGTAAAAAAATATGCCAAATATACATACTCCAAATACCATTCAGATTAATAAATATAACTAAAAACCACTTTGCTGCTATAATGTCATAAATAGGACAACAGACCACCTAGAAGAACACATACAGCTATACTCCATGAAGTCATGGTCCAGAAAACTCTTTCACCACTCCACTGATCCAATTTCTTTTTGAAAGTCTCCAAATTTTCAAACACTCTTTCCTCACTAGGAAACATATTCCATTTATGAACTACTCTAAACTGGAAGTAGTCTACCTAAATTTTGTCTTCTTAGTATCTATTTCCACCAGTAACCGGCTATTTCTTAAAATCAACCAGTGTGCATTCCATAATTTAGTAAAATTAAAACTTTAAAACTTTTATACAGCCATTATAAGAACCACCCCTATAATGCTGTAATACACTGAAAACAAGTTTACTTTTTCAGTCTCACCTCATAAGTCAAATATCTCACCCCCCAACTTAATTCTCCTAGTAAAGTATTTTTGAGCTCTCTACAACTGTTTAATATCTGTTTTATAACATAAAAAACCCACTCCTATATTCCATAACTTGTATAAAGATTGTTCCAAGGACAAAGAACTCACTGGAGGAAATTGTTCTTAAACATTTGCTGTGCCATAACTTTTTTAAAGATGTTATTCAGATGACATCCAAATTCTAACCTTCCTTTCAGCCTGTTTCCTGAAATCCTTCAATTCCACATTTCCTGCTAATGGAATACACTATAGGCTGTTCCGGTAACTAAGGTTTGTTTTACCTACATGCAAACATTTGCATTTTATAGTATTAAATTTAATCTCATTTAATTGTACCTATTCATATAATTTGCCCGGACAGTTTTGAAGGATATTCTGATCTTGTATTGCTTTGATGAAGACAGCAACTTTTCCATCACCCACAAGAATCCCAGTCAATAGTTATCCATCCCAAGAAAGCTTGACATAAGTACATGAAAGACAAGGTCCCAGTACTGAACCCTGTGGCATACCTTTTTTGATGTTACATTCCTTAGAAGTGATTCCCTGTACACAAACCCTAGCTTTTCTGTCATAGAGCAAATTTTCTATCTAGTGTAAAACATACTGGTTAGCCCCCCCCCAATTCTTTCAGAGCATTAAGGGCTGCTGTATACACAATTGAAACAAAACCATTGACAAGCTCTAGAAATATTATAAACGCAGAAATATCATCTATCACATGAACAGCCTCTGAGTACAAATAAATAAGGCTTGTTATAGGAATCTTCATTCTGTAATCAATAATGGTAGATATCTCAGTACATGTTATCCCTATGTATAACCAGAATATTTATTAAAGTCCTGTAAACACTTTTCCCACAGGCTTCTGAGACTATCCCCCTTCATGAGCAGGAGTAACATTTGTTCACTTCCACTGTTTTTGAATTATTCCAGATGCTAGGGATTGCTGAAAAAGACAAGTTAAAGAAACCATTAAGTTACCCCTTATGCCCAATTTAAATAATAAAATCTTGGAGTTGTATCTTTTTCTTATATAGCCAAAACACTTCCTAAACATTTATACCATAATTAAGGGACACTGAAAAAGGTTCAAGTAAATCATTGAATTCCCCATCCAGTCTTTTTATATTCTCAATTTATGAGTAGATTTAAACAAAAAAAATCTACAATCTTACAAGGATCTGTTAGTGTATTATCACCTTCAGTGATCTTAGCACTAGACTTTTGTTCTTTGTGACACTCTGTATGGATGCCATGTGTTTGGTTGACCATTGCTTTGGTCAACAGCTGGAAATGCAGGGTTGTTTGTTTGAAAATCAACTTTATTGAATGAATGTTTTGTCAGATGTTTGCTTTGTTGAAAAAAGCTATGTGGGATGTAAGCAAAGTGTGTGTGTTTGCCCAAATGTGAGTTTTGGTTAGGGTTAAATAAGGTGATATATTAAGTGTGTGTGTGTGTATGTGTGTGTGTGTGTGTGTGTGTGTGTGTGTGTGTGTCTGGCCACCCTACCCCTAACCCTAACACTAACCCTAGCCGTAATATGCATCCATTCCCATAACACTACCACTTTTCAGACAAATTTGACCTGAATGTGGTCAGGTTATGGGTAGTGCATCTGAAAAGGCAATTTGTTTCCTTTTTCAATGAGCTGAATGCCGATGTATGTTGAATGTGAGATGTTGTAGTGCATATTTTGTGTGTCAGCCAGCTGATATGTTGACCATTCATTATATAATGCTCTGAACATACCTGAAAAAGACTTCTTGATGGCCATTATTCCATTACTAAGTATATGGTCAAACTTTTTTTTTCTCTTCTTGTAGTCCATCCTACCTACCATTTTAACATAATCCATGCATATTTTTTTAAATTTTTTTCTGATGGAGATTCTTTCACTATTATTTGCCTTCTTTCCCTGTCCCTTATTCTATTTTTAATTTCCCTATTTAATGAGGAGGGTCATATTGTACTTTGGTTCATATATTTCTTCATCAGTGGAACATACATAGTTATTAAATAATCCATTTTGTTGTTAAAGGCATCCATCACCCTGAACTCCTAACCCATCAAGTTGACTTTTCTAATTCCATTTACCATTGGGGTTGCACTTTTCCTCACTGCATAACTGTGGAGTCAGTATACATAATTTGGGAGGTGGGTTTCAGTATTTTGTATAATTTAAATTGTACTAGAACTGACACGATGAAGAGAGTAAATGAAAAGTTTTTTTTGGGAGGTTAACAAATAAAAGTTTCTCAGTAAAAGGGTTGAAATATAAAGTGAAAGAAGAAAGACTGTATAATTACAAAGAATACATAAGGGAAGAACATCACTACATTTATTACATCTATTTTTAGGATGTAGATGGCTAAATCAGATGTGGGAAGACTTTGAAGTATATTAGGTATATGAGGGTTGGTAAAATAGATGAAAGTATGATTTGTTATTTGGTGTTTAGGGATGGGTGGGGGTTAAAGGAAGAGGTAGATTAAAACTGATTTATTTTGTTTGGATATTAGAAAGATACAGGATATTGTTGCATATCAAAGAATAGGGCAGAAGGACTAGAGTGAGATGTGAAATAGAATATAGTATTGTATGTAAAATATGGTTAGACTGCAGGAAAAGGAAAACATACTAGTATAAATACAATGGTTTAACAAGAGAAAGCATTATGAACTTGTGGTTATTATTGTTCTGTAAAGGAAGGGGAGCAATATGGAATTTAGGTTATATAAAAACTGTAAAATCTGTTCTGCTGTCAGGAATTTATATTTATTGCATTACATACTTATTATTTTAGAATGAAAACTATTAATGGTGTTTAGTGTTTGATTTGAGATATTTTTAATTAAATTGGAATTACTGAGATATGTTACAATAGTTAAGTTTGTGAGATGTGTTATAATATTTGTTTTACTCTTTTTAATATATATATTTTTTATCAATATCTTCTCTATATGATGAATGCAATGAGATGTACATCTCAGTGACCACCAAATGAGACCTCAGTTTAATATCTCATCCAAAATAATGCGGCTTTGACATTGTCCCCATGCTGTTCTTCAGCATTATTTATGTATGTATGTATGTACGTGTGTTTACATTTATTTATTGACATTTGTTTACCAGGGAAGTCCAACTGGGTAATAAACATCCATTTTCAGCACAGACCCTGGGAACAAAGCTCCAGAAAGTTAATGAACATCAAATAAAACAGTAGTGTAGGTGTAATTAAAAAGAGTGTATACATACAATTTGACATTTGAATACATAGGATAGAGTAAAGCAACAGGATACACCCATAATAATAAAAGAAAAAATACATTTAAATATGACAATCAGTATATACAAAAGTATTAGAAGCATAGTCTACTGTGCTAGGAAATAATGAAAAAAGATGATACATGAATCAATGAAGTAAGGGAAAATCAAATTACAGAACCCACAACTTTTTGCTCTTTCCAGCAATAAAGGTGAGTATGCCACATTCAGACATTGTCCTTTCTTTCTCATCTCTAGCCACGAAAAGACCTCTTTCTCTTCTGGCACCACTATCTTACTAAGACACCTTTGTTCTCTTCTCAATTGAAAGAACAACATGTCTTCTGGAATGTCATACCGGAAATTTCTCTGTCTTCCCTATCTTCAGTAAAAGTCTCTACCATCTTACTGAAAATTTCCAGCACAACCTTTTTTTGTTTGTTTTTTTATTTTTTGTTTTTGTTTTTTAATATTTTTGAAGCCACTCTTGGATAGCACTGCTGTCTCTACTACTCCCCAGCCCTCCTCTAGACTGACTGGCTTTCTCCTCTGGACTGAAGGCACAAATTTGGGGTCATAACTGGTGTGGCAATTTTCCATTTTTGGAGGGAGAGACCGCAGATGAAGGCATCTAGACCAGCATCATCCTCTTCTAACTTCATATTTTGTTGCATGCCCCAAACTCTCCTCCAGGGAATTGGCATCTAATGATAGAAGCACACACCCATGGGATGGGTATTTCTGCCTATGACATGTTAATGTCAGTCCTCCCCCTCAATGCATCCCTGCACTTGTTTGGCACTAATGCTACACTTCTGCCTTTGCTGGAGAGTGGCTTAGTGCAATAAAAATCTCACATTCTCCTCCTTAAGTAGGTGAACTGACTT
Source organism: Protopterus annectens (assembly GCF_019279795.1). Lineage (NCBI taxonomy): Eukaryota > Metazoa > Chordata > Ceratodontiformes > Protopteridae > Protopterus > Protopterus annectens. The sequence goes on along the minus strand of NC_056737.1, from coordinate 202,615,826 downwards.
GTTGGCCATTAAAGCCTACCTCTGTTCTCCTCAGCCATCCCAGGTCACCAACAAGACCGATGTCCTATCCCTGTGTTAGCAGGTCAGTACTGCAAATGTTTATTACAAAATCCACAAATAATGCTGCCAACACTTGTATGGAACTAAAAATGAGTCAAGATTATCTAAAACCAATACAAATATTAAATATAAGCTTTTATACAAACCGTGTTCTTCTTCACACACAGCAAACCATACAATACTTTAACATTGCTTTTGTACGCTTAAATAAAATGCATCAACTTATTAGCACTATGATACAATTTACATAATGAAATTTCTTTCATCATTCAATCCATAATCCACTGGAGACAACACTCTGCCATTTAATTTCTAGTAAGCAATTTTCACAATCACCATTATCATCATATATACATTGCAGCACCTTAAAACTACATGCACCACCAGATTCACAAACATGCTTAGCCAGTGCATTATTAAAACTCCCTTTTGTTATGTCATTTTTCTGTTCTATAATTCTGTCAGTTAAACTTCTAAGTACATTCCATTTGACTGTACATGTTGGATTCATGTAGATTACAACGGTGGAATCAATCAGAATACAGGTGATGTTTTTTGTGAATCGCATATGTGTGTGGGGGAGTATAGTTTACATATGTCAACACAAATACAAAGGAGCAATTGAAAAAGAAAGCTCGAATGCTTGGTAATATGTAATACACTTTATTCCATTGAGACTCCTATTCCTTCGAAGGAGGAGGAGCTTTCTTTTTCAATTGCTCCTTTGTGTTGGCTGGACTGTTTAGAGCAATTGTTTTCCATTTGTTGACTTTATTATAGTTTACATATGTGTTCTGTACACGATTAGTATGGTTGCACAATGTTTTGTGGACGTATAACATCTTTAACCCCATTGTGTACCTTTTACCTTTGTCTATAAATCATGTAGGGCTTACTTTTTTTTGCCATACCACCTCTACACCACACTATACAATGTTTATGAATAATAATAATAATACTGATTTGTTAACCAGGACGGCCCACTGGACACACAGTTCCTTTCCATGTGTGATCTGGAAGCAACATCTGCTTACATGAATTGCTATAGCTCATACAGTAGGCAAATGAGGGCTAAAGGAATCAAACCCTGTATCACAGGAACTACAGCTCACAGCCATAACAGTCTGCACCAGCTGGGTAGTGCTCTTTATAATAAGCAGAGGAGTCTTGATTCTAGTGCAAAACCTTCTTGTTTCAATGGCCAGCTGCTACCACTAGTGTTAGTGAATTATACTTACTGTTTCATATTATTTATTTAGTGCTGTTAAATGGGCATGTGGACTCATCCCAAAGGAACCAGTCCGGCTACTGCACAGACTATAAACAAGTAATATAGACAAATAAATACAGATACTTACAATGATATTTAAGATTAAGCAATACAATCAATTCATAAACCCAACAATAAAGGTATTGTTAAATGCAAATGTGCTCAACTCTAGGAATAATACAATAAGTAATACAGTGCAAAATGCAAGTGAAAGGAAATTACTGTTGAGCTGACCATACTAAAGAACATCACAAAAAAGAAACACCAGCAGAAGATGGAACAAAGTATAAGATATAACCCTGTGTTTGCAAGACTCAGAACAAAATTTGATAAGCACAATGTAATATGAGGACAAATGCATCTTTTATAGTTGGATGTGGTATTTAAGTAATGTAGCAGTAGTAAATTGTTTATGTTCATCACAGTTACTTTTTTCAACTGGAAGTGCATCCCTCACCTTGAGAAGTCATGGCCAATTGCAATTAATTTATTAAATATACACTAACTTTACCCCTCCTCCCCCAAGGGTCCTATCACAACACCAGAAGAAAGCCTGGTACCCACCATTTCTGTGGCACAGGTAAAAGCTGCATTGTCCAAAGCCAAGAATACAGCATCCATGGGACCTGATAATATCCCTGGCTGCATCCTACATGAGCTACAAAATGAACTGGCACCAAATCTGTGTGCCCTGCTCAATCACAGCCTTACCTCAGGCTATGTCCCTAACGAATGGTGCACTGCTACAGTCATCCCGCTCCATAAAGGGGGAGCAACTATGGACCCTGAGAACTATCGCCCCATTAGCCTGATGAGTCAGGTATGCAAAGCTATGGAGCGCATCATCATGGACCTGCTTAACAAAGATATAGGCAATCTCCACACTCTTGACCCCACACAGTTTGGCTTTGTCAGGGGGAGATCCTGCCTGCTGAACCTGGTTGATTTCTTCAAGACAGTCACCAAGGTTGTGGATGAGGGTAAGGCAGTGCATACAGCCTACCCTGACCTGGCCAAGGTCTTTGATGCCATTCCCCACTCAGGTATCATTGATAAACTCACCAAACTAGGCATCAGTCCTTACATTACTAGGTGGATTACAAATTGGCTCACAGACAGGACCCACAGAATGAAAGTTGTGGATTCCGAGGCAGACTGTCAATCAGTCACGAGTGGAGTTCCACAGGGCTCTGTCCTGGGCCCTCTCTTGTTTGGAATCTACTTCTCAGAACTCCAGTCCAATACAGAAGGACTCTGGCTGACCACATTCACTGATGACTGCAAGCTAGGAGTCATTATCAACTCCCCAAGTGATGCAGACATCCTACAAAAGGGCCTCTTTGAGACCAGTGACTGGTGTCGGAACCATGGCCTGAAGCTTAACTCCAAAAAAATGCATTATCATTCCCTTTGGAAAAAACTCAGTTCCCATGAGTTACCACATTGAATGGGGCCCATTGAATAGTGAAGGGGCCATAAGAGATCTGGGCACCCAGGTCGACAGCCACCTCACCTTCGACGACCACATTGCCATGGTGGTCAGAAAGTCCTTCTACGTGGCACATCTTATAACCAAAGGTTTCACATCCAGGAAGAAAGAGGTCAACATCCCTCTCTAATCATCCCTCATTAGACCAATCATCTAATATAATGCCCCGTTTGGCACGTACCTGACCAGACACCTACAACAGCTGGAGAGGCCACAAAAGTACTTAAAAAAAGGATCCTAGGCCTTAAACACATGCCCTACATGGACAGACTCAAGAAATGTCAGCTGTTCTCAGTCTCTTATTGTCTACTTAGAGATGATCTCTGGTTGACTTACAAAGCCATGTCCGACCCAGCCCTACTTGAAATGCTATAACAAAAGAAATCCCAATCGTCCCGCACCATATGCTCCGGAGATCACAACCTCATTACCACAATTAACAGAACATGCCAGAGGGAGAAGTTCATCTCCCAAAGACTGCCCATACTCTGGAATAAGCTTCCCATTCATGTCAAGAGAAATCTTGATGAGCGGATGGGTAACAGTCCAGGGATCATTCCAGTTGCCCTTCTGGATATTGGGTGGCACGGTGCCTGGGCAATTTTTCTTTTTTGGGGTTAGGCTTGTAAAGGCTCCAGGGCCATTAGACTAGTACACACCAATGAACATAGAACAAAAGTAAGTGACCTAATCAGTAAGGACTGTGATTTAAAGATTATTGCTCTAACCTTACAGAGTTATGAAGCAGGGTGCCTAGTAACAATATGAGGAATGCTTTTTTAGTAACCTAAACTGACTTGGACTTAAAATGTGCACTTTGAACTGGACAGTCAAATCACTATAGCTTTGCATTCTTTAGGAGTTGACTCGAAGTAATAACATTTTTTTTTTATTCCTTCTGTATTGGATTAGTGTCTCACCATTGTGTACTGGATCCACTTCTAAGTTTCATGTTATATAGCAGCCTTCTGGTCTGGAAGGAATGTCAGACCTGCTTCTCATAATTCTGGTCTGGTAGGAAGGTCAGATCTCCTTCTCCTAATTCTGGTCTGGTAGGAAGGTCAGATCTCCTCCTTGAAATTCTGGTCTGGTAGGAAGGTCAGATCTCCTTGTCGTAATTCTGGTCTGGTAGGAAGGTCAGATCTCCTCCTTGTAATTCTGGTCTAGTAGGAAGGTCAGATCTCCTTCTCGTAATTTTGGTCTGGTAGGAAGGTCAGATCTCCTCCTTGTAATTCTGGTCTGGTGGGAAGGTCAGATCTCCTTCTCATAATTTTGGTTTGGTAGGAAGGTCAGATCTCCTTCTCGTAATTTTGATCTGGTAGGAAGGTCAGATCCCCTCCTTGTAATTCTGGTCTGGTAGGAAGGTCAGATCTCCTCCTTGTAATTCTGGTCTGGTAGGAAGGTCAGATTTCCTTCTCGTAATTCTGGTCTCGTAGGAAGGTCAGATCTCCTCCTTGTAATTCTGATCTGGTAGGAAGGTCAGATCTCCTTCTCGTAATTTTGGTCTGGTAAGAAGGTCAGATATCCTCCTCCTACTTATTCAGACAGTATTAGACACAATAGTGCAGAATGTTGACTGGTCCTTAAACCTGAGGCTGAGGCAGTTTATGCAGCCTTATGGTTCCGTAGTTCTACACTTATTTCTGAAAGAGCTGCAGTAGTAGTTGTCACTAGGAAGAAGGCTTTGGTAACAATATTTGAACCATGCTAAAATAAACTGTTTGAAAGCTGTATAAACCAAAGTCTTTGAATCACCAAAGGAATGCTGTACTTTGTAAGACAAGGAGATAAAAGATAAAAATGCTCAATTTCATTGAATTCATGGCCTATTCTGATAGTATATTTAAATATACAGACTACTTTGCTGATATTGCAAGCAGGCAAACATTCCCTCAAAAACTTGCAAACCTTCTCCTTTAAATCATCATTTACAGCCTAATTTACATTTCCAGTCCCTCGGGATAATATGATAACCCAGTTCAGATTATGTCTGGAGGTAAGTAATTTTCACATTCAATGCTTTGCTCGAAGTTTCCAATCTCCTGTTTCCCTGGCATATATAATCTATGTGCTAAACTAATTAAGGAATTCTTACATATCTACATATCATTCATTTTTTATAATTCTCATTGTCTTCTGATAAAAAAAAAATCACACATCTGTAAATCAGCCACAGTCATTTTAGAGCCTAAACTAATGATCCTGAAATTTCCTGTAGCTCCGTTTGCTTTTCCCCCACATTGGTGATTAAGCATTACTTGTTTTTATGTTTGTATAAAACAAATAAGTGGTTAAGCATTACTTGTTTTTATTTTCTTATATGGAATTCTGCCAGAAAACCTAATACACCTTTAGCATTTTAACAGTGCCACTAATTGTATGGATTCTTAGGGATAGCCTCTTTGAAATACGGATACAGACAATGCCAAATCTTATATCTGTGGATTATTCCATGGCCCTTAGATCTACTGAAGGAGTTTGGAGTCTCATCCTCTGTTGTTTTTCCACACTCTCTCATCCAGTAGCTCCATGGAAACTGCTGATGGCTCCCCTACCTTCAAGGCAGTAGGCCTATTCATTCCAGTGTGGGTGAAAGCCAGGAATCCTTGGGCTGTGTGGGAGCCTTATGAACCATTTGCTCCTGCTTGGGGAAACATCGCTAGCCATTCATTACCCCATGATAACAACCATATTAGAAATGCATCAAAATGTACCTACATTGTAGCTGGCTCTGTGGAGCAGAAGAATACTGCTCTGAGTGCAACCCAGATGACATGAGTTTGATTAGTGAGTCCAGGAACTGCAGGATCTAGTAACTGAAGATGGAAATGAGTAGCCAAAGCTATCTCCTTGATCATGGTTTAGGGATGGTACTTCTGATCTACTATGCTTACCACTAAGCAGCAGAGATTTGATGGTACAGGAAAGCAGCGTAGACCAGGGATATGGGATTGGTACCATTAAGCCTCATCAACATTTGGATGGGAGCATGAACATGTAAGGAGAAGGTGTTATAAATTCCTTTGGTGATATGCCCAGGTCAGCTGCCTAAGGATGGGAGTTAGGAATGACAAAATCCTCCCCCTTACTAGCCTGAAAAAAGAAATGGTGTCTCTCAGTTGTAGCATAGGTGAAAAGATCCCCTGCCTACAGAAAGCTAGGCTCTGTCCTTAAATGCAGAGAACACCATTCAGGGTGAACATGAAATGTAGCTTTCATGGCTCACTGGCTGACATTTTCCAAGGTTTTAACCCTTGCCACACATCGGACCCAAGGCAGAGTTGTTGACAAAGCAAATAAAGCAGTGATGTGGAATGCCACTTGGATATGAAGATAGGAAATAAACAAGAAGCCATGGCAGAGGTTTAATGATTGGCAGACATGAGGAATAAACTCCAATAAAATGACCAAAAACCACATTATGAAGTCATATGTTTATATCATATGTCAGACAAGTTACTTAAGCAATGTGACCCTTGCCTCAAGGTAACTGGAGGGCTCATCAGAGAGCTGCTTTTCAAGATACAGTTAGACTATTGTTTACTAGGTAATTCAGAATGTAACTAGAAGAGGTTGCATGCTCTGCAAAATAGAAGGGCTTGATTTACTTTCACTGCACAAGTGGGTGGGGGAGTCATGTTAACTTGCTGACTGTGTTTTTAGTTATTGCTGTTACTATGAATCAGTGTCACTACAAACCACTTTCACTGATATCCAAACATATTTTTTTTCCTGAATCCCCTTTGTGGCTAGAGATCCCATCTTATATATGTTAACTCCATGGAATGGGCAACCTCTATGATCGCCAAATGCATTTTTCAGTTATATTGTACTCATTTGCACTAATGGCACTTGCATCGATAGCAGTTACAGAATTGATTGGTTCGGGCACAGCTGTACCAATAAATATTAGCTTCTTTAAGAACTAGATGATATTGCCATAATATTTCCTGAACTACAAAGTCTATGCATCATCAGGGAATGGCTAGTTAGTAGACACATGGAAATGGCAGAATAAGCTTTCTGTCTGACACTGAGACTTTTGGTATGAGAAATCATGCTGCCATTTGCATGAAGAGTTAAACATTTACCGGGTCTTGATCATTTCTTAAATGGGATGAAGCTTATAGAGGTGAGGAATGGCAGATTAAATGTACCAAGGGCCTTGCGCTGTTTTCAAACCACGTGCTTCCCACACATTTTTAGGACCATGCACATAGATGGATATGTTCTTTGAGTTCATTTTCCTGATTATTTTAACTTATATTTCTTGTTTAGTACAGCAACATTTTTAAGAGTGTGTATTGGTTTACTTCAAGAACATTTTTAGAATGTATTTTTTTTGTAGTTTCAAACAATTTTTTTCTGTTAAATTTTACTAGCCACTAATGGCAAAATTACCAATTAGCACAGATAGTCTGTAACCCCTATCAGCAGTTATAGCCACTTTGTTGAAAGTGTACACACCCTTATTGTTAAAAAGAAATATATTACATATACTTTATAGGTAGCCTTGCATGAACTACATGAAGTTTTATAAAGCTCACTAACATCACACCAACAGACCCAGCCATGCAGAGTACGGAAGACTATGATGAGAGCATAAGAAATATTAACCACTTGACAACATATGTTAAGTCAATATGCACAATATCTGCAGAAGTAAAAGTCATCTGAATAATCCCACACTAAAGAGAACTATTACTAATGCAGCCACTACTGTTGGCAAACAACCTTGTATTCCAGTGCTTCATCTACAAATGCAATGCCTGCTGCCCTTGATGAATAAATGGCTGAAACTGCATTAAAAATTGGTGTGCTGATGATATTGCCATAGCATTTCCTGAACTACAAAGGCTATGCATCATCAAGGAATGGCTAGTTAGTAGACATGCAGTACAGTAGACTACCAGGGATCCTAGCCTAAATTTCCAATTGCCCCAAAGCACTGTTTGGTTAAGCAACTTTCTGAAGGTCACATAGTAGGCAAATGAAGGTGTAAAAATTCAAACACAACACCCTTGACACACGAGGCAGCTCATTAACAAGTCAGAGCTTTAGTCCTGTGTGCTAACTATTAAACAACAACAAAATGTTTTACAATCGCATCCTGTAGAGAAGACTGTTATCACAGAAAAATGCAACAATAACTGCTTAGTGGATGCTGAAGATTGGGTAGTTTTGAACATCATTCCAAATAATGCAGATTGTAATTATCTGAAAAATGTCACCCCTTTCAAAGTTGTTGGAGGATGTAAAGAAGGTACTGTGAACATATATTACTAAAATATAACATGTTTAGAGTATATTACAAAATCCATGCCTAGCAATGAATTTATTGAATGAAAAAAGCAAAAGAATAAAAGACAATATAGATGTTGCAGCAGATTTTGTTCAACAACCCACAAGTCATAAAAAAATCTGAAATATTACTGCATTCAATATACATTTTAGAGGGGGTGGTGGTCTTACATACCTGCAGGACTCCTATATCATTTTTGACCTCCCAGGTCTGGCCTATCTAAATACCTAAATACCAAACGGGCAAAAAAACAAACTTTAAAATGAAACACCAGGACGTAAACTGAGGAACGGCACCCAAAAGAAACAATAAACAAAGTATTTATTAAGCGCTTTTCGTTTGACAAAGTAGCAAACTTCTTCAGACATTAGAAATCACATGTAACAAGTGCTTAAATACAAAAGCAATTAACCACACTTTTAATTAGTAAAAAACATTTAAAGGGGAATAATCGTTTAAAATATTTTCAAGCACCACTCACTAACTAATAAAACCCTCATAATTGCTAATCAAACCTAAACTAGTATTACTATAAAAATTACATTATATTATTGTAACTAAACAAATTATAATGAGGTCAAATATAGTGTATGACAGACTGAGTAACTAAGCCCAGGTTTTTTAATGACTTATCTTAATCAGACTACCCACTTTTTAAAGTTCACTTCCACATTTGATACAGGGTCCATAGCATACCTCAACATTTTACTATCTAAAGATTACGTTGCTCAAAAATTTACAGCTACTATTTATAGAAAGAGCACGTACTCGAACTCATTTCTCCATTTCTCTAGCTGCCACCCCCTTCACCAGAAACGATCGATAGTAAAGGGTCAACTTGTCAGGGCAGCTCGTATTATTACATTGGACAAGGATTTTCATGCTGAATGTTTACATTTAAGGGACATGTTTATACATCGAGACTACCCTGAACATATGGTAGAGGAGATTGTAGAAGAGGTAATAAGTAAACATTTGAGAAACTTTTATAGACCAATTTTGAGTAATGAGTGTACAACACAAAGTGTAGTAGACACTACCCCCTCACAAGAGTGTGCAGTGACAGGAGAGGGATGTTTACTTGAACCAACTGCTGTCACCTTTGTGACTACTTACAACCTTAACAGCAGAGACTGCTTCCAGATACTGAGTAAAAATTGGGCTTTGTTTAAGAGTGACAAGAATGTCTTTCAAAGACTAGGTGAACACCCGGTGGTGGTTTACAAGAAAGCTAAGAACCTTATGGCACACTTTGAACAACGCCCAATTAGACGTTTAAGAACAGTCGGTATGTATAAATGCCAAGCATGCAATTATTGCCAGTTTATCACCGAATCTAATAGATTTACGGTCCACAACCAACAATATAATTTGAGGTTGAGAGTGAACTGCAATTCTAAAATGGTAGTTTACTTAGCTCAGTGCCAGGCATGTTTGGCCTTCTATATTGGTAAAACAGAGACGAGGCTTCGTGACCGTATTTATGAGCATACTTATTCCATTAGGAAACATAAACTTGAGAATGCCTTGGCTAAACATACCTCACAGTACCCTAACCATACTTTTAAATTTATAGTAATTGATCAGGTACTTCAGAATCATCGAGGTGGTCCAGATATGTTAAAGTTGGAAGAATTAGAGTTAAGTTGGCAGATTAGGCTGAATGCCTACAATACACCAGGGTTGAATGAAGGTTGCTCAATTAGTAGTATCCTAAAGCTCAAAAGTCTTACCAGATGACACTCTAAGGCTTACCCAGTCTGTCATACACCATATTTTACCTCATTATAATTTGTTTAGTTACAATAATATAATATCATTTTTGTAGTAATACTAGTTTAGGTTTGATTAGTAATTACAAGGGTTTTATTAGTTAGTGAGTGGTGCTTGAAAATATTTTAAACGATTATTCCCCTGTAAATGTTTTTACTAATTAAAAGTGCGGTTAATTGCTTTTGTATTTAAGCACTTGTTACACGTAATTTTTAATGTCTGAAGAAGTTTGCTACTTTGTCAAACAAAAAGTGCTTAATAAATACTTTGTTTATTATTTCTTTTGGGTGCCGTTCCTCAGTTTTCATCCTTGTCTATCTGAATACCTGGTAACATATTCCTGCAGCATATGTCTTCATATTCAACAGAGCTGGATCATGGTCAAATGGGACCCTCTGCAGGTAATGGAACATCCCCCACCCATAACAATATCTCATTACTTCACTCTATCTCCCCCACAAATTACCATAAATCACTGTTCAAACCTCTTGAGTGTGCATACTTTCTTCCTAACTTTTACAATGGTCACAGAGACTTGGATTTAATTAAAACTTTTATTTCAGATTTTACAGTAAAAACACTGACAGCCATTTGCTAAACAAAACTGCATCACAGTGAAAACAGATTTAGCATGATAAACAGTAAGCGTCTCGTCCCTTGAATCTCACAGTTATTGAAAAGGCATCTAGCAGCCCATTAAACTGCAAGAGACTTGCAGGGATTCAGTCAAATAACTTACAGTGAAGCACTAATTAGGGTCTCCGTGAAAGGTGCAGGAATTGAAAACACCAATGTTTAATGCATTTGCTAACATCCAGTGACAGCCCACTGGACCCACATGTTCCTTTTCAGGGCAGCCTAGGAATACTGTTTGGCAAAGTGACTTGACCAGAGTCACACAGTAGAAAAATGAAGGCTGAGGGAATCAAACCCTGCAATATATGTAGCAACTTATTAACAGTCCATAGCCTTACACATCTGCTCTAAGTAGTAGACAAGCTGCTGTAGCCCAAAGTGCATTTCTCAACCCCATGACCACTAAATTAGTATTCATACATGAATATAAAAATTTTACTGAAAACTTCATGTTGTCCAGTTTACTCACAGCCAGATAATAAATACACTGTCAACAGCTATCAAAACAAGGAAACCAAGGATTCTATGCAAAGAATATTGCTCATATGATGATGCTGTTGTTTGCTGATTCCCTTCTTTTTTGATAACTACTCTGTATTGCATGAACCAAGTACTTCCACTATCACTCACACACACACACACACACACGCACGCACGCACGCACACACACACACACACACACACACACACACACACACACACACACACACACACACACACCAGTTATGACACCTGAGATATCAGCTTGAGATCAAATATATGAATAAGTTCATAAACAATGTCCCAGAAATGTATCTCAGCTATTGTCAGAACCATATAGGGCAATTCAATGCAATGCCACTCTGCCCTCTCAACGTCTTAGCTGAAGAATCAGAGATGGAGACCTGAAATCAGGAAAACATTTAAAATACTTCTCTTAATAAGCAATTTCTTAGAATAACAAACTTAGCATTATCAAACATTTTCTGAAGGATTCAAACTTTGACGCTCACAAGCCTGCCTATTTAGTGAATGCAATCCACAATAATTTGCCAGGAAGCCACAAATTTTATAAGGAACAGATCAAATTACTGCTCAACTTCTTCGCTCAGAAAGTCTGGACAAAGGCAAAAAATGATGGGGGAGGGAGATGCTCAAAAAAGGACATATTTTACTTATTTTTTGTTAAGAAGGGAAACCTACTGAGCAAATTTCTCAAAAGTACACAGTAGGAAAATTGAGGATTCAGACCCTGTATTTTTGACTGCAGGAAGCATTTTAACAGCTCAGTGCTTAAAGTACCAGACCACTCTAATTCACTTAAAGAAATTACAAAATGAACATGCATTTACTGAGCAATAAGAACCATGAAACTCTAATGATCCCCATTACTGATTGACTGTGACCCTCAGTAATTTACCAGAAAAAAAAAGTTAAGAGGACAGGACATAACTATAAGACAACATCAGATATGTTCTGCAAAATCAGAGACATTTAAGAGGCAGACTTCATTAATTCATTAATTAACAGAACAACAGAAGAAACATCAACATTAATTTTCAACACAATAACTATGAAACTCTAAGACTGGTATTACTGACTAACTGTAATACTCAGTGACTTACAAGAAAATTAATAAGTTATTAGATATCTGTCAGTTAGTGCAGAGGATTAAGGTTCCAAGCCCTTAATTATCTGATTCCTCTAATTGAGAGTACGGGGTTTGACTTCTTTCTACCTCCAGTTGCCTACTATATAATTCTGAGCAAGGTACCTAATCAGACAATGCTCCTGGGTTGTCCCAAAGTGAGGATTTACCTACAAGTCTTTTATAAAAAGGATAGATTCATTTTCTGTGTGCTAAGAACTTTGGAACTCGAATGACTGTAACACAAAGTAAGGCCTTTACATGATGAACTGGAAACATGAGATCCAAAGTGCAGTCCAGAGTCAAACAAACCCCATAGTTCAGCAAAGTGGACCACAGACGCACACTTATATTACACATTACTAACCCGAAACTATGCTACCCACTCTTACCCTCCGAAACTACCTTCCGGGGGGGTGGTCTTCCCCCTGAAACTGCCTTCCAGGAGTGGGATTACTACATTTATCACTCAAGTCTCAGTTATGCTCATCAGTTTTCAAGTCCCAAAGTGGTGTGTGTGTGTGTGTGTGTGTGTGTGTGTGTGTGTGTGTGTGTGTGTGTGTGTGTGTGTGTGTGTGTGTGTGTACATATGAGAGCACAATAGGCTTTGTGTATCAATATTCTTCATGACAGCATTTATTGCCATGCCTGGTTCAAGCAATGATTCAACGGCCTCCATGAGGAAAATAGACTAAATTACAATCCAAAGTTAATCTGCATAAATAAAAAGACTGAGTACAAAACTAAAGATTTCATGGAAAATTATTTCAACTGAATGAAAATGGCCACATGATATCAGCCAATGAACCTGTAAAAAGCACTAAAATGGTACACTTGTCTTGTATAAAGACGTTTACCAATGTATTGCCCAATTAGAAGGTGTTTTTGATACTACGGAAACAGCAACCGTGATCCAGAAATTCTTAGTCACTTGTGCGTGAATGGGTGTGCCTTCCTTGAAGGTTGGGTGTCGGGCTGGCAACTCGACACCGTAAAAATCCACTGCCAATTATTAGCGTTATGGAGTTCCACTGTGGCGACCCCTAACTGGGAAAAGCCGAAAGACATTACTTTTTATTAGAGAGCTGTAGCTGATACTCAAGAAGTGCCACACACGTAAAAATGTGGGTGAAATGCTGAAAAAGCACAGATGGACATGCTATATTATTACACAGTACATAACATAAAGGTGGGCACTACAATAATTTCAGAATGATATGACAGATACCTACAGTCCTGAAGGCATGAGTAATTGACTTGTACTGGCATGGTTTAGGTTAAACTTCTAACTCAGATGGATTTATATTGTAATTAAACTCCTTTGTTACTCACCTGATTCTAAATCACAGTTATTTTCTATTCAACAAAAGTAAAAATTCATAATAGTAATCAGAGCCTCGGTGGAGGTGTACTACATCATTAGGGTGATGAAATAACAAAGGGTACATATACTTTAATTATGGGCTGGGAAACACCGACCAAGACAAAGCATGAAATCAGCAATAGAGCTGTGAACACTGCTTAATGTTTCTAACTTGTTAGTGTAAGAGAAAAATGCAGCAAGTAGGGAAATAGTTTAATTACTTGCATTTAAATTAAAGGCAGTATTTCAGGGCTCAGATGAAACATTTATGTCTTCACACTCTGAAGGCAGCAGCTATAACTGTGTTGACTAATAAATGCTATTTGTCCTGACCCCCTTCAATAAAATGCATCACACCAAACTGGAATTTGATGACCTTTATTAATTTTCCAATAACATACCTTTGTTTGCATCATTTCCATTTGTTAAATACAACTTTGAGCAACCTTGTAACTACAACATGAACATCCCTGTAACCATACATCAGGGCAGGATATCCCCATGTACCCTGCCCAGATAAGTAGTGTTCTCACCACCGCTCACTTACTCTTACTAATCAGAGCAATGTCCTTTTGCTTGCTTTCATCCACCAAATTCCTAGCATCAACACCCAACACCAAGAGGGGGAACAGAAGAGGGACAAGCTTGCCCCTCTTATCCACCTACCAGACTTAGGCTGTTCCCTCTCACTTAAAAAAACTCACATCCTCCAAAAACAACTCAAATGTACATGAAACATATCCAAACCAAACTGATTCATAGTCTTATTCCATGACAATGTAACTGCAAACTCCTCCATGAGCTGGTTCCACCTAAGGCCTCTATTACCATGCTATATGACTCTCCACCCGGAGCAATGCAAACCCAATTCATTGCAATCCACCCTAACAGCAGCTCTCTTCACCATCCAGTTTTAATACTAAACCAACCAACCAATTAAATCCATTATCTAATATATGATAAGAAGAGCATTTGAAGACCAACCACCCACCCTGTTAATGACCTCAGCTGATCTGCCTTCCCTCGCTAAATCTGAGGCCCTACCAATGTGGAAAGAATGAGTTGAACACCCATAAAATGAAAAGCCCTCCTTATCACATATACAAACTGATGACCTGTTATCACCTTGCCCTCTCTCCACTGAAAAAACAAATCCTGCGGGCTCCCCACATAAATCCGCAACAATCTCCAAACCTGACCCAACCCATTGGGTCCACCCAATCACTCCTATTTTTCCCCAAGAACTATCTACCCATCCCTACTGACACCCTGAATGCCCCAAAACACAGCCAAAAACACAAGGTCACCCACAAGGTATCTTCCACTGAATCACCGAACACCAGAGTCAAACCCTTCAATAAAACTTCAAACCCCTTCTTGTCAAAGGCTGTCACATATCCCTATTCACACCACTCATTGTAGCCCATCCTCTCAACATACAACCAAATGTCCAAGACTTAATGAAATCATGTAACTCAGACATCCTCACAAATATACTGATCCCAGCCAGGCCCATTTTAATTGACTGAACTGCCTTACTTTACACACAAGCCTTGGACAAATGTCACAATAGCTCTTCAGACCAAACTCCCTCCTCCCCAGTCAACTGTAAAATAAATTTCTAAAAATAAAATAATGCCCTACCATACAATTTCCTGATAGATGCTGCCCATGACTGCTGCACCAACCATCTTGTTACTTCAACCCAAGATACCATACCTAATCTGACAAGATCCTCAGGTCTTCTGCTGCCACCAGCACCAACTGCCAAAACCTGGAAAACTGAAATCGAGAAACTGTCAGCAATCTTATTCCTGGCCCCTACCACATGCACACCCATTAAAGAAAAATTAACTAACAAGCTCTTTATAAGCAATTTACATTAACACTAAAAGCAATTCAGACTTCACAGTCTTCGGCTGTAAAACTCGTACCATTGCAATATTTTCTAAATAAAATAACCACCTTTCCCTTCAACCGCTCCTGCCATACTGCAGACAAGGCCTCAGTTGGCATTAACTCCAAAAAAGCAATATTCCTCTTCCATCCCTCCTTCCAATCTGATGGCCAATGAGCTGCAAACCATTTCCCATCAAAATTGCACCCATTCCCCCTGCTGCATCTGTAAACAATTACAATTCCCTTTGACCAACCCGATCTGTCAAAAGGAAACACCATTAAACTGATCCAAGAAAGACAACCAGAGTGCTAAGTCCACCCATACCAACTTACCAGTCCTTATCCAATAATGCTTGCTTTTCCACCCTTATATCAAATAGACCACCAACCTACAAAAGTGCACCCTGGATGAAATGCCCAACATTCAAAATTCAGAAGCCCTAATAACTCCATGCCATCCTTAATCCTCACCTTATCTTTGCACACTGCCCATCCAATCTTTTCTCCCAATCACACCATCTTGTCTGCCAGAAAACAACACAACCCTTCCTCCACATCCACTAGCCAGTCCAAGAAATCCAATGCCTTAGCTGGACCTTCCAGCTTCTGCCTAGCCAATGGAACTCCACCGCTCCCCACACATCCCAAAAAACTCTTGCATACCTTCCCGTGCTCCTCTAAACTCCTCCCCTCACCTACTATCAAGAAATCATGTAGGTAATGGACCATCCTCTGCGTGTCTTCCCAGTGCTGCCAAGCCCAATGGAATATAGTGCTAACATAGCGCAGACAACTGAGCCTCCAATTGGCAGAGTGTTGTCAAAGTAAAACTTGCTTCCTTCACCATACCCAACAATGGTCTTTCTTCCTCACATATGAGCAAAAGTCAAAATGCAGATTCAATGCCCATCCTCACCAACCCAGAGTCCTTAAACCCCCCAAATAATCCTACTGGCATCATCCAAAGATGCATAACTGACCCTGACATCCTTCACTGCAATAAAATCATTAACAGAGTTCCCTTCTGAGTAAGACAAATGGTGAATGAACCGGAATTCACCAGGCAGCTTCTTAGGAACCAAACCCAACAGTGAGACCTTAAAACTGCCAACAAGTGGGCTATCAAAGGGGGCCAATAGCCTACATGCCCACTGTTCCTTCTCCACCAAACCCTCCAAAATATCTTTCTTCCCCTGCATGAATTGTAACTTCTTATAGACTACTTCATCTCCCACCAACCCTGATTTAATAGAAAAACCCCAGAAAATCCATCAATTAATTCCTCCTTAAGTGATTAGGAAATTGTTGGAGCATATGCCCCAATACCTGCACCTTAATGGGAGTATGTGTCCCCAGTCTTTCCATTGCCCCTCGAAAAGACTCCCCCTCTCTGTCACTGAAAATTGCCCCTACCTCACAGACTTCGAAATCCCTGTATTGCAGCAGGTAAGCCCAACCAAATTGGCTAAAAGTGAAGTTTGAGTAACTGCATTACCTTCCTACCAGCCAAATTGCACAGCTGGAGGTGTTCCTGCACACTTTGAATAAGTGTGCATCAACCTACATGCTACCCATGAGCACTGCCCCACCTTAAAGGCCCAACACACACCCCACCCCTTACTCCTTCTGTTAACAAAACAAAGCTTGTCATCATAGTGGCAAGCTATATCAGGATGCCTAACTTCCCAACACAGTGCAGTGACTGTTCAACTGCTTTCTGATTATGAAACCGCTGTTCATACCATAATCAGGTGTTACTCACCTGTAGCAGTTGAACCTCCTGAATCATAAGAAAATATGCCAAAATTGGGACAGCCAAGGTAATATCCTACTCCAACCAAACCGCCATGTAGTACACAAATCCTAACATTTGCTTTTCCCATGCTCTTGGCCGCAGTCTACTTACCCTTCTCCACCCCAAGGCCACTAAAGCCACCAGAAGATTTTTGCTATTTGTCGTTTCCAGTTCTAACAACCTCTGAACCCAATCTGCATCAATTAATTCAAAGAGATCAACGTATTCCCCTTTTCAGATCCTCTCTTTAACCAAAACTGGTATGTGAGGGATCAGAAGACCACCCCACTCCTTTGCCCCAGGGCCTGTGTAGCTAAAAATCCCACTGGCCAAAACCCCAAATCCAACCCACATCATGCAATTGTGAATCAATTTCAACTGCCGACAATGCCAAACTCCCCACAGGCAAACCAACACTACCTTCCCCCCGTACATGCCTCACCCTGAACCTACCCTCCCTTCACTACATATTCAGAAAAACTCTGCACTGTTTATGGCTATACATAACATTGGACAAGTCCTGTTACCATCTATCCTGGAACTGCTCCCAAACTGCACTAAGTCTGACAACCCACATTAACTCCCAACATATCATTACTTGCCACTGTATCCTGCACAGTTGCAGCAGGCCTCCTTCGCAATAGTACCTCTCAGCTGCTGTGCTCGCTTTCCTCAAGCCACTGCCTTGTTCTGTGTCACCTACCCTCCCCCTCTTCTGACTGGACTCACCAGGTTCATCAGTCACTGTAGTTCTGCCACTGGGCAAATCCTGGAACCGCTCATCCACTTGTGCAACAATGGCTATCCATCTCTTTCTCAAACTCTGCCCTCAGCCATCTGTAGAAAAGGGGAAAAACACACACACACACACACACACACACACACACACACACACACGCACGCACGCACGCACACACACACACACACACACACACACATTAGCAACAGAAAAAGTATGCAGCAATCCATTACATCCACTTCAGACTCAATCCTCACACCTTAACATAAGCAATTCACTTCAATAACAGAGCCTTTCCCCTTTAAGACATTATGTAGCTATGCACCATTGCATATTATTTTACTACAAGATCTCTGTGCTTGCTGGCTCCCATTGATTATTTATTTATTTATTTTATTTTATTTTTTTATTTTACATTTGTTGACCGGGCTAGTCTAGCTGGAGATATTTCCATTTTCAGTAGAGGCCCGGGGAGAAAAGCTCCGCACAAAATATATACATTGAAAAGAAAACATATTATTGAAAAGAAAACATATTAGTAAAAACATAAAGTTAATAACTAAACAATCACACTAACAGTCCAAAACTACACTAAACAAAGATAAAAATACCTATTCAAATTATTTAAGAAAACATATCAAGGAAAAGAGGATAAAAGAAATATTGTGTAATAACAGAAACAAATTAGAGTACTAGGGATAAGGGAAGTTAGTGGGGATTAGACTTGGAAAAAGGGAAGAACCAAAGACCGTAAAGAAAGAGGAGAAAATAGAAGCAATAAGGAGAAGGAGTGGGTAGAGTTAAAATAAAGTCAAGTTAAGCATTGAAGCAATACAAGGAGCAAAAGATAATTTAGAGTTAGCTTGTACAAGCAGACAGTTAGGTTTACTACAGGAACAAAGCCAGTGATTTTGGAAGTACAGTTTGATATTTTGTTTGAAGAGAGACAATGATGTGATCATTGTTATGTTGCTTGGTAACAGATTCCATCTTCTACCTACTGTATTAGTGAATAGAGAGTCACTGGCTCTGTTATTTGACTTTATAGAACTGGTCAAGAGTTTACAAGAGGAGCGAAGGGAGTTAAGATTGTTATAAGGGGTTAAGAGTTGTGAGAGTATCGGGGTGTTATTTGGTTGGTACAGTATTTTATGGGCAATAATGAGTTGTGGGATTACAAGATAGTTTTGGAATTCAAGCCAGCCTAGTGGTTTCAAGTTAAGACAGTGATGGGTTCTGAAGGGGTTACCAGTAGCGAAGTGGGCAATGTTGTTGTAGCAAGTTGCCAGTTTGTTAAGGTTGGCTTTCTTGAGGTTGGTAAAAATGGGTTAAGCATATAGGAGAGTAGATATAAGATGGGAGTGAGCAATCCTAGTTCTAGTCGATGGGGTTAAAAAAGGTTTAATTCGATATAAGGATCCTAATTTCCTGTTGACTAATTTGATGGTGTTGTTAATATGCTGATCGAAAGAGAGATTATTGTCGATGGTAATTCCTAAAAGTTTTGTTGTTGAGTCAGGTGAGATGAAAGTGGCATTGTTTGAAGAGATGGTGAAGTTTAAGGGGGAGGTGTGGGAAGTGGGGGTGAAGAGGAGAAGTTTAGTTTTTTGGCATTGAGTAAGAGGAACCGACTGGAGAACCATGTTTCTACTGTATTAAAGATTTTTTGCGTAAGTGAGATAAGTTAAGTAGTGGATGATGCTGAGCAAATAAGAGTAGAGTCATCTGCATATTAATGAAGAGGGAAAAGAGAAGTGGACCAAGAATAGAGCCCTGGGGAACTCCGATAGAAACGGGCAATAAAGAAGAGATGTGGTTATCCCAAAGAACTGCTTGTTTTCTGTTGCTAAGATAGGATCTAAACCATTTAATGGCTAGGTTATCAAAAGAGAGGGATTCAAGAATATTAATTAACAAAGAGTGGTTGACTATGTCAAACGCTTTAGAGAGATCAATAAAGAGAGCAGAAGAGAGAAGGTTATTGTTGCGGTTCCTGTTGATAGTGTCTACAAAGGAGAGCAGGGCAGTGGTGGTACTGTGATGAGGTCTAAAGCCATGTTGACAGTTTGCTATTATGTTATGAAGAGAGAGATACTGTACAAGTTGATGGTGGATACATTTCTCCATGATTTTTGCCAAGGGTGAAAGGAGAGCAATTGGTCTATAGTTAGAGTAGTCTATGGAGTTTCCACCTTTATGAAGTGGGATAATATGAGAGACTTTCCAGACATCTGGGATGGTTCTTTCTTTGATAGTCCTATTTATGAGTATAGATATAGGGTATGCGATTACTTTGGCAGCCTTTTGAAGAAAAAGAGAAGGGAGCTTATCAGCAGAGGGGGTACAAGGTTTCAGTTTATGAATGAGTCTGTATATGAAAGATGTAGAGATAGGTTGTAGGGAGAAGTTAAAGGTAGAGTTAGTTAGGTTGCTTGGTGGGTCAAAGTTGTTGGAGTTAAGTTGCCTAGCTAGAGATTGTATAGTTTCAGTAAAGAAAGAGTTAAAAGCATTTGCAGTTAGGTGAGGGGTATCAGGGTCAGCATTAAGTGGGGGAGGAGTTTTGGATGTTCCTGGGGAAAGGAGTCTATTGACTGAAGACCAAAAGAGTTTAGAATTGTTAAGATGAGTTTGTTGTAGTTCACAGTAGAATTTTTTTTGTCAGTTATTACTGCTTTTTTGCCAGATTTCTAAGCTGGCGGAAGTGAAGAAGATCAGGGTTATTTCTATGGGATCTCCATGTGGCCCAGACTTTATTTCTAGAGAGAATTAGTTTTTTAGTTTCATAGGAGAGCCAAGGGGCTGTATTAGATTTCATTCTGATGGTACGTTCAGGAGCATGTTTGTCAAGAATGGATAAGAAAGTCGTATTAAAGTATAATACTGCATTTTCAAGAGGAAGTGTTTGTAAGGGGTTCCAGTTACAAGCGCTAAGTTCAGTTTGAAATAGGTCTATATTAAAATGTTTGGCAGAGCGTACTTTTCTTATAATAGGGAGGTTTAGACAATCAGTCTTTTCTCTTGTTATAAATGTTAAAGAGTGATCACTGACATCGTCTGGCATGGTTCCTACTTTGTAGGTATTTTTGACTTTGTTTATGAGTATCCAGTCTAAGATGCTTTCTCTCTTACTGTGTTTATTGAGTCTAGTAGTTGAGGTAATGGTTTGGGTGAAACCATGTAGGTTCATATGAGAAGATGGATTTTCAGCATTGATACTATTCCAGTCTATATTAAAGTCGCCTAGAATAATGGTTTCTTGGAGGAAAGTGGTAGATACCAAACTAAGAAAGTCTTCTAAGATAGCTATATTGTTACCTGGTGGCAGGTGCACGCAGATGATGTAAAGGGATTTTTTAGTATTTAATTGGAGTTTAGTAATGATGGCTTCTACTTTGCTATCCTGGGTTTGAGATGCTGGAAGGGTAGTGATATTTAGATGATTCTTAAAAAGAATTGCTACTCCACCACCTTTACGCTTTGGACGGTCAAGCCTTACTATATTATAGCCTTGGGAATAATCTCAGTATCTTTAGTGACTGGTTTTAGCCAGGTCTCTGAGAGGCAGAGAATATCAAAGGAATGTGTGTCAAGGAGGGCATGCAGGTAGGGCATTTTGTTGTTTAAACTTTGAATGTTAAGATGTCCTATTAAGAAGGTATTATTGAATTTGGGTTTAGACACTTGGGGAGAGGGTAATATTGGGCCAGGGTTGGGGTGGATGTCACCATCTTATAAGGTAGGATTATCTGGTTTGGTTATGAGGCTGCTCTTTAGGAGGGTTAGTGGTTTTGTTTTTTTTATCTGAGGGTAAGACATAGCTGAGGTGGGTGAGTCTATGGAATTTAGGTAGTTGATAGCTAGGGGTAGAAGTAATATATGAATATGAATTAAGAGAAGTGTGTATTGTTGTAGTGTGTTTCTGTGGGTAGAAAGGCTGGACATGAAGTGGATTTTCAAAGAAGGAAAGAAGGTAGGCTGAGAAGAGGGTGGAAAAGAGTAGGATTGAGAGTATAAACTGGGTTGGCAAGTAGGGAGCCATTATTAGAAAAGAGTTAGGGTAGAAGTGATAGTAGAGAAAAGGTACGAGAGGTAGATTTTGAATGAGGGTAGTGTACTGTTAAACAGTAAATTAATAAAACAGATTAATTAATTAACAGATTAATAAAAATGTTTACATATCCTGTCAACCTCAATTACCACTCAAACTTACTTCCCTATGAAGAACGTTCCTCACTCTGTTTCTCAACCAACCCATATTCCTCAAAGCTCCACACTGAAAAGGGGGGCCGTTAACCACCCAAACCTCCTACTTTTTCCTTTTTTTTTTTTATAACTACTAGCCACTTCCCAGCCTTCCCTTAACTACTATCCATGTAGTAGTAAGTCTGCCCTAAAGATTTTTCATAAGCACCCAGTAGCACATTCATTAACTGTCAACTTATCTCTAAAGCTTTCCCACTGAATGGCTATCACAAAAGCTTTATTCTCCACCTCATGTCACAGCTTTGTGTTAGTAGACATCTTCTAAGGAAAACTGTCCCAAACTCAGTGAGCTAAAAACCTCAAAAGCCATTCAACCAGAGCACTTATGATGTAGCACATGACAAAATAGTTCTTGGCGTACTGCCACACTTGCATTTCTTTCGAGTTTTGGAAATTGTATATTCATTTATTCTTGAAATAAGTAAAGAAAATAATGCCAACACTGTCAGGGGTAACTTTATAATACAAACAGTTTACAATCACCATTGCAAACTGCATTCCATAGAGAGTGACACTGTTGAAATGCAGTTTTCCAATGGGTGGTTTTGCAAACCCAACTACATTGACTACACCACATTGAATGGGTAGTGTAGTTTGAGTATTTGAGTTCAGAATTTTGAGTGGAGATCACAGTTCAGTGAGGAACAGGGAATTAACCAATTCTCTCACTGTTGTGCGATCTCAGAGTTGGTATATATAATTTGCAGGGAGTGTGGGGGGCTTGCCCCCTGCAAAATAGTAAAATACATGTACCGTTGACTATGGAATGTCACGGTATGATAAGCTGCATACCATTGGTGGCTGACATCACCTCCTGTTATGTCAAATACATCGAACTAAGGGTATCAATGTATTCAGTTTCAGCCTACTGCAATTTTGCTGTTCTGGATTCAGGATTTTGGGTCAACCATGTGACTGTTTGACCTATGCAGTTTCAAGGTTTCAATAGTAAACCAATACAAAGTATATATTTTATATACCTTAATGATAATTTCTTTTCACATCATGTGCAGCAGAAGCAATTTCCTCTCAACTGACCAGATTTCTGCAGCTGCCCCCAATGACCAGATATTTACCACATATTTTTAGTCTGTTCTTCACAAAACCAGCTTTCTAGAAAAATCAATGAATCTCCCTCCCAAGATGATCTGTGGATTGAAGTCACCAAATGATGACATAATTTGAGTTTCAGACTTCAGAATCTTCTGAAAATGCACCTCGCAAATCCTTGTGCTCTTACAACCTTCTGAGATTATAAAAGCAATATTTAAAATCTGTCCCATTTCTGGGATCTTGTCCCCCTGTACTGTCAGCCTTTATCCCGATTGCATGCACTAAGACTTTGAGAGATATGAGAACAGGATTAACTGTCCATGCTCCACGGATGGATAATGCCACACCATGCATGCATGACAGTGACCATTACTCAACCTTGCTCAGAGGCCACAAAATGGTTCCCTACATCTCTGCAGGCAAACCAACGATTATATGCATCCCATTTCCCATCTGATCGCATCCCCACAACAGATCCACTTCCCCACCATGGATCTAACCTTGATTGTCTGCCATAACATTTAAGGGGACATTACTGGCAGCCTACCACCACCCCTGACGAAAACTTTACCCAAGCAAGAGCTACAGAAAACCAAACAAAGAGCACCTCATGAAGTCAACTACCACAACCACCAAACAAAACAGCATTAGTGTACCTAAATGAACAAATCCAGCAATATACTTCACAAGCAGGTATGTCTAATGCTGTGAGTATGTCATTTCAACGATTTCTAGGAGACTTACAGAATCTATGTCCTAACTTGCTAACATTTCGAAATCTGCTCAAAATGTTTTGCTTAGAGTTACACAGTAGCCAAATGGAGCTGGAATGATTCAAACCCTGAGGTCATGATTACTGGAAGCAGCTTATTAACCACTCAAAACCTAAATCCTCTGTGCTAGCTAACAAATATCAACACAGAGACCTAAAATACTGCTTTATATAAACAACTCTGAAACTCACTCCCACCTGTTTTTTTTCTTTTTTTTTTCTTTATATATATTTGAACCAGGCCAAAAACCTAGCTGAAGGAGGGATATATATATATATATATATATATATATATATATATATATATATATATATACACACACATATACACAGGGTTCCTATCACGTAGTCAAGCATTTACAATTTCGAATGACATGTGGTCGAGACCATATGTTCGAATTTGTAAATGTTTGAGCATGTGAATGGAAATCTTCATAAGCAGAGGTTTCCATTCATTTCAATGTGGTGTGATCTCGGAGTTGGTATATTTAAGTGGCGGGGGGGTGGGGATGCAGCCCCCCATGTGGGGAGTGCAGTGGGGCTTGTCCCCCTGCATACAACAATTTTTAGATATGCCCGTTGTGTTTTTATTTTTTTATAGCTAGTCGAAGTTCCGTAACTTTGGACATATGTGTTTGAACATATGTCAGTCGAAGTTACGGCACTTCGACTACATGATATAGACACACACACACACACACACACATATATATATATATATATATATATATATATATATATATATATATATATATACACCACACGCCAAACCAACTTTAAACCCCTGATGTCCAGCATTATCCACCTCCTCCAGAAACATAACTAATAATCCAAGGAGTACCTGACCATCAGTACCTACAGGTCATCTCAGATGTAATTTTACCCCGTAGCAAACTCATGCCTAAATCTGATCCCCTTCGCAGCTACACTCACATAAAACCCTCCAAGCCCCACCCTTAACCTACCTCACTTCCTCCAGCATCCTCATGCTGAATTAGCCCTTCACTTTCCAAACTCTACCCCGACCTTCCCTTACATCCTAGCCTTAACACCCCCCCCCAACAAAACTCCCACTTATTTACTCCGTCTAGCCCCAGAACACTGAAGATGTCTCCCTCATTCATAAGCACACTGATAAAATTTAGTTAGAGGACTCATGTGGACTTTGCACTATATGGTTTATTATCAGAGTGTAGTTGTATGGAGTACAGCTGATCATTTGACAGGCTTTCATGACTGTTATTTGTATCAGAACAATGTAAATCTTCATGAAATAAAAATTCCTTAGGGCAACGTCTATTACGATGAAAGAATGGGTTAAGGGCAAATAAAAGCGGAGGACCACATCATTGAGAAGAAAACATGATGTATTCTACTTTTATATAGTGTTAATGTTATTTTAACATTACTCGCAAGTGTTTAGTTAACCTTTTCCACTGTCAGATCAGATGGCTTGATGACCTTTTCCTGGTGAAGCAGCATGAAGCAATAAAGTATGATAAATATTGTATGCCATGAATTTATAGTCAGCCTAATTAAAACTTACAGAGCCATTATCTGGCTTTGTAAGAATAAATAATATGTCATACATATAGATACGCCATATAAGCACAATGAAGCTCTAACAAGCATGGATAACATTTTATTAACAGTATTATAGAATGCAATCAAACTGGGTAGTCTCATTAAACAAAATCTGTATCAAGTCCTGCTGTCACTGTATCCATACATTTCCCATCACCAGGGTAAAAGTTAATCTTGACACAGCCTTCATCCAGGCAACCACGAGGGATTTTTCAATTTCTCTGGCTCTAACCCCACCATCAGTGGTTGGTGTGCATGGCCATGACTGCCTACTATGCCTTCTGTATATATGCCCCCTCCCCATAGTGAACACTACCACAAAACTGCGGCTTGGCAGAGGCAGTAGGACACTCCCAGCTCATGTGCTGCCTGTCATGCACCTATTGTCAGTAGTCCCGGACTTGGATTTCTGCCCTCAGTGACTGGCACACAAGTGATAGCTACTCATTCCCTATCATTCTTAGCAGCTTCATTAACACCTGCATTGCTAGCTGATCCCAGGTCATTTGGGTTACTATCAGGGTTGTATCTGTATGTGCCAACGACATGGAGCTGGCTATGTTAAACTTCCTTTTGTCATGAATTTTAAATAAAATCATATACTTCACAGAGGGTAAAATTATAAAAATAAGGCCATTGATATAGTTAACATACCATACAAACACAATACAGTAAATAACCATCTCACATATAAACCACTGGCCTCTATCTCCTTAACTGGCAGTATGTATTCAATTTATCACAGCACAACAGCCATTAAGGAATGGACAAAATATACTATGCGTAGGAAATGCATTTCAAAACTAAAGACAATACTTAGAGATTCTGAAACATAAAGTGTACCTCAAATGATCAATGAACCAACTGAAGCAAGCACCCACAAACAGCAGCAATATTGGTGAAAGCTACTTACTGATTTTGGGATCATTTAAAACTGGAAAGCCAATGCAGCAGTTAAATCAATACTGCAGTGATGCCAATGAAAATAAGTTCATCCTGCAGAGTTGGCTTAAACATTATCAATATTCACAGCCAAAGAGAGGTGCTGTTAAAGATGCATAAATAAACATGGATGAGTACAAAAAAACTAAAGATGGAATATGTCCTTTTTACAATGAAATGGAAAATTATGCTGTTATTTCATCAGCACTCTACCCCCCTGGCCACAGCAATAAGGCAAACTAATATAGAGTACATTGGTTCTACAATAAAATGTCCAGGTCTTGATGGAAAATAGACATTAGTGACCTTTGCTGAATTGCTTCCTCCTACAGTCCAGTAGTGTTCTTACAAAAATTCCTTTATCCAGCTTTGAGATCGTGTCAAAATAAAGTACAGCTGTGTACACTTACCATAAATGTAGATGTGTGAGTGTATTCACTGTTGCAGTCATCACTTTTGGGTTATCTGCTTGCAGTAGCCCTCAGTCGGCCTAATTAACAAAGTTTTGGGTCCTGCATCGGTTGCTGTCCCTTCTTCCATGACGTCAGGTCATCAGGGGTATAAAACATGCAGCCGACGCCATTACATCAGTTTTTCTTGCCCCAGATGTCAGGTACCCCCTTAATAGGAAGCAATTAAATCTATATAAATATACAAGCAAATACACCAAAAAGCTTTTGAAAATAGCAAAGGAAAATAGAGGTATATCCAAAAAAAGAATGAGGCTGGAGGAAGGGTAACCAGGACTGCAACAGTGAATACACTCGGACATCTACATTTATGGTAAGTGTACACAACTGTACTATGTTCTTTGTTTTTCACTGTTGCAGTCATTGCTTTTGGGTAGATTCCCAAAGCTAAGGATGGGAAGAGGAATTTAAATAGAATTAGGACCAGCTAAAAGGCCCTGCAAGACTTCAGTGGAAAAGCGAGCTCTGGATTTAGAGAAAATTGGCAGATGGTAATGCTTGGTTAAAGTATGTATAGAACTCCAGGTAGCAGCTTCTAGGATGTCCCTGGTAGGGATGCCTCTGAGAAAGGCTGTAGAGGTAGATGCAGCCCTGGTAGAGTGGGGTCTGATCCCCTGTGGGATAGGTTTTCCATGGTGTTTGTAGCAGAAATTAATGCAATGGCCTATCCATTTGGAAATGGTTTGCTTTGAAATAGCCTTCCCCTCTACCCCTGCAGCAAATGCCACCAGCAGTTAATAAGATTTCCTTTGAGGTTTAGTTCTGTCCAAGTAGAATCTAAGTTGTCTGTGCACTTCTAAGGAGTGCAGAATCTATTTCCCTCTGTTTTGTGGATTAGGAAAGAAGGCTGGCAAATGTATGGAGTGATTAAGGGCCATACTGGATACCACCTTAGGCATGAAGGGAGGATTGGTCCTGAGGGACACTCTGTCCACATGAAAGATGATGAAAGGCTCCACTGCCATACAGGCCTGTAATTCAGATACCCTTCTTGCTGAAGTGATTTGCTGAAGTGATTGCTAAAAGGAAAGCTGTTTTCCAAGTAAGGAATTTTAAGTCCGAAGTGGCAGCTGGCTCGAAAGGAGGAAGGATGAACTTTTCCAATACAAAGTTGAGGTCCTAGGCTGGAGCTCTCCTGGGTAGTCATAGATTTATGGCCCCTCTGAGGATTTGCTTAAGCAGTGGATGAGAGAAGAGGGGTTGTTCTGTGTTATAATGAGCTGAGATGGCTGAGGTGTGAATTTTGATGGAGGAGAAAGACAAGCCCTTATGAAGCTTCTCAGTTAAGTATTGTAAAATCTGAGGTAAATTGGACACTGTTGTGCTCATCCCTTGAGACTGGTTCCAGGCACAGAATTTTTTCCATTTTTCAGCATAAGACTTTCTGGTACTAGGCCTCCTTGCCTCTAAAATGATATCCATCACTGGTTTACTGAGGGATGGTAAAAGAGAAATTATGTAATTAGCCAGGCTGCTAGATTCAGTGTTTGAAGTTGAGGGTGCAGAATTTATTTCTCCTGCTGAGACAATAGAGTAGGAGTCTGAGGCAGGTGCCATGGGGCCCACAGTGACACACTGCGCAAGAGGACCAGTGTTAGCATGGCCAGTCTGGTGCAATCAAAATCGTCCTTAGTTTGTATTGTTTGATCTTTAGTAGTACTTTGGAGAGCAGAGGCAGAGGAGGAAAGGCATAAACTGATGTTTTTCCAGCTGAAGGACAGAGCATCCACTTTCCAAGATTGTTTGTGGGGAGTCCTTCTGCAGAATTTGTCCAACTGATAGTTTTGGGGGGAGGCAAACAGGTCTATATCTGGGCTACCCAATTTGCTTGTCAACATGTTGAAAATTCTTGGTTCCAGTTTCCACTCGTGTGGGTCCATGAGGTTTCTGCTTAGTCCGTCTGCCAGTGTATTTAATTTTCCTGGCAGGAATTGAGCTTGTAAATGTACTTGATAGCTCAGGGCTGTGTTCCACAATGCCATGACTAGTCTGCAGAGAGGGTAAGAATGTGTACCATCCTGCTTGTTTATGTACCACATAACAGTGGTGTTGTCCGTCTTTATCATTAATTGTCCTGGAAGTATGTGGTCCTTGAAGGCTGTCAGAGCATTCTGTACAGCTAATATTTCTTTTTGATTGATATGCAGGTGCATTTGACTTGGATTCCATTTGCCCTGAATGCACTTCCTTGCCAGGTGGGCCCCCCATGCATAGTCTGATGCATCTGTTGTTAAGGTTTGGGTGGCAGGAGGTTGTGTGAATGGTAGTCCCCTGTTTTGGTGGCAGGCCTCTGCCCACCAAAGGGACTCTAGGCGTAGGCAAGGTATGACAGGAATCATTGTTTCTAGATCCTGTGAATGTTGACACCATAGGCTTTTGAGATACCATTGCCGTTTCTTCATATGCAGCCTTGCATATGGAATTAGAAGAATGCAGGAGACCTTGAACCCCAAGTCTTGCAGTATTTGCCTTGCAGATAACTGGGTTTTTGTGGCCACTTGTTTGAAGTAGGTTGTCAAATGAATCCATTTCTCTGGCATGAGGAAAGCCATTTGGGAAGTTGTATTCAAGCTTGCTCCCAGGAATATAATTTGTTGACATGGTACCAGGTATGATTTCTTTTCATTTATGGTGTACCCCAGACAAGTCAGTACCCTTTGAACAAAGACCAGATGATTCAAAAGTATGTCCTAGCTTTCTGCCGGAATTAGACAATTGCCCAGATATGGGTATATTTAAATATTTCTTTGCCTGCAGAATGCAATGACTGAAGCTAGGCACTTTGTGAATACCCTGGACGCAGTAGATAAGCCAAAGGGCAGTGCAGAGAACTGATAGTGCATGTAGCCTGCTTTGCAGCATAGGTATCTTCTGCAAGACTCCCTGATAGGGATGTGCAGGTATGCTTCTTTTAAGTCTAGTGTTGCAAACCAGGCATCTTTGCCTAGCACAGGAAGCAGCTGGTGAAGAGTCAGCATCTTGAATTTTGGAATCACCAGAAAGGTATTTAGAGTAGAAAGGTCCAGGATAGGATGCCATGTATTGCCTTTTCTGGGTACCAGGAAAATCTCGACTAGAACCCTGTTTCCTCTTCTGGTACTAACTGAATATCACCCATGCTTAAGAGAGAGAGTACGTGATTTTGGGCCTCTGCCCACTGATTTGGGGGTAGATCTGGCCACCCGCTTGGTGTAGGTAAGGTGTGGCAGTGAAATCTGTATCCTTCGGACACTATATTTAAAACCCATTTGTCCTGAGTAATGAGTTCCCAGTTTTTGGCCTGCAGACCAGTCCTTCCGCCTAAAGGAGCATTCAGTTGGGAAGTGCTTGGAAGTTTTAGAAGCAAGTCATTGAGACCATTTGCCATAGGGGGGAGTCTTACTACTCCCTGATTTGGGTGTGGAAACCCCCCCACTGCTTAGTTTTGTTTGTCCCCTGGGACTGAAACTTGGGGTTTCTGCTATGTCTGGGTTTGGCTTAAGAAGACCTTGAAGAGGCTGGAAAGGACCAATTCTTAGAGGGCCAGTGCCTACTAAATCTAGGAGGCTGAACTTGTAAGAAATCTTTAACAGTTTGCATAGATTTAGCTTTATCTTCCATCTTTTTAAGAACTTCCTCAGCCTTGTTGTCAAACAAACAGGCGGTCCTGATTTAAGGGAGCATCCAACAATTTCGCTTTAACATGATCAGGTAAAGATTGCTCCTTAAGCCAAGCATGCCTTCTGAGCACTGAACCAGTAACAGCAGCCCAGCAAGAGGCCTCTAAAGAATCAAATCCACATTGCAAAGTATGTTTTCCAACCTGTTCAGCAGAATGTATTAAATCCTGTAATTCTTTATTTTCCGCACAGTCAGGAATTAACATAATTTTCTGTTTAAGCAATCCAATAACATGTTGTTGATACTTTAATATATGAAACTGGCAGTTTAAAGCCCTAATGGCCAAGGCTGCAGAAGTGTAAACCTTCTTACCCCATCTATCCAGCACACTGGAGTCTCTGTCAGAAGGGGTAGGATTTTTAGCAGTAGAAGCCTTAATGCCCTTGGGTCCCTGTGAAATAGTCTCTGTATCTACAATAGGATTTTTAAAAAAGGAACTTGTGTGAATCAGGAACCCTGTAATATCTGTCAGGTTTTCTGGGAGCAGGAGGCAAAGAATCAGGGGCCAAACTAGATTCCGAAAAAGCATCATCAACAATGCCCAGTACAGGAGGAATAGTTAAAGGCCTATGCTGAGGCAGGAGTAAGAAATCCCTAAGCCTCTTTTTTGAATCAGAAAAATCCTGGCTTTCCCAGTGGAAATGCTCCCTTAGAGTATGTAAGGTTTCACCAAAAGAAAAATCCTCTAGAGGGGAAGCAGAGGGAATAGAGTCTTCTGCATCAGAATCCTCATAAGTAGATAAGGGCAAATCCAGATCATCAGAAGAATCAGAAGAATCAGAAAAATCAGAATCCTGGTCAGAAGATTCATAAACAACTTCAGTCCTAGGTCTCTTAGAAGGGGGAGGCTGGCTTCCCCTGATTAGAGATATAAGATCTTCAGCCATTCTTATCATTTGTTTTTTAGGCATAGAGGCCTGAGCATGTGGCCTGGGCGTCATTTTTTTAGGCATGGTTCGAGATTTAGGCCTAAAAGAAGAAGGAGGCATTGGTTTAATATGCAAGTCCATTGGCCTGAATACACCCTCAGAAGCCGGTGCCTGCACAGCAGCTCCGGACCCATCCAAGGTAGAGACATCCGCAGGTTCCATAGTTGAAGCATCTCGCAGCATATCAGACTTTGAATGGGTCTCAGTAGAGGCTTGCGAATCAGAAGTAGCGAGTATCAGGGGCTGCGAAAGCACCTCACTGATTACCGGCGAATTGGCGACTGGCTTAGGAGAAGCATTGTCAGCAGTTTTGGACCTCAGCGGCCTGTCTCTGTCTTTATCCTTTCATTTTTTTGGAATCCCGGTAGTCGGATGGCTAACCGATGACATTTCTGGATAATTAAACCGAGAACCGAAATATTTAAAGGCGAAACTATACTGACGACGGATAGTGCGCTGATTAAATAAAGCACAAAACCGACAGCATAGTACATCGTGGTCAGGGCCTAGGCAAGGAATACAGTACGAATGAAAATATTTATGAGGTATTTGCTTTCCACAAGTAATGCAATTATTAAATTTTACTGACATTGGTAAGGAGCAAGAAAAAGTCTCCCCAATGGGGTAATTAGCTTTAGTTGAAGACTTTGGTTCTGAAACTCGAAAATGAAAATTTCAGGAGTCGATAGACTAGCACTTTTGAATTGCTTCTGCTTTGGTCACCGTATGGCAATAAAGACTGATGTAATGGCATCAGCTGCATGTTTTATACCCCTGATGACCTGACGTCATGGAAAAAGGGACAGCAACCGACGCAGGACCCAAGACTTTGTTATTCAGGCCGACTGAGGGCTACTGCAAGCAGATGACCGAAAAGTGATGACTGCAACAGTAAAACATGAAGAACATCAGCACTGATGAAGCAAGTTGGATATACACTGATTAATAAGGGTATGGATATATGCGATGAATTAAAGAGCAATTGCACATTATTTACGCTGAATTTCACATAATGTTTTAAATTATATACACTTAGGTATACAAAGTTGTGATAGTTTTATTAATTTTAAATTATCCTAAATAACTGCTCCATGTTAAAAGAATACCTTTCCACAATGTTTACAGATGTCAGTTTATAAGACTGACACATGAAATGCTGAGGCAGCATAGCTTTTTGTTTTCCTGTGGGATGGGTAGGGTCATACATGCTTGATATAATCATGATGAAACATCTCCACAGGTAGTCCTAGGCTCTGCCCAAAGCCTGGTAGATTACCAAAGAGGATTAAGACTTTAAGACTTTAAACTGTTAATGACCTTTGTCCTGTAGTGATGAGTTTGGTTCCCATAATCTCCATTTGCCTACTGTGTGACTAGACAGTGCTCCTGGTTGACACTTAAAAATACATACTTGTGCCTATGAGATTTACCAAGTTAACAAGTGAATAAAAGTAAAATTATAAAATAAAGGGGTACTAGTCAAGATTTTTTCTTTATCTGTCTCTACTAGCCCCTTTATCTTAAATTTAGGAAAGTTATTATAAGATCTCACTCAACTGAAATTGAAAGCTTCTTTCAAGACCTGTCCACACTAAGTTGTTTTTGTGAAAAGAATCATGAAAAAAAGTCTCACCTTGTCCACAGCTCTTGTGCATTACTCTGGTATCAGCCTATAAAACAAATAGAGGCAAGTGATGGACACTGGTTTATCAGTACCTTTCGACATATGTTTTTAATTTATATGAGTTTCACAGGCAGTGAGGAAAATGCTGCAAAATATTTAGGAGTCCATTTATAAATAATAGCAAATATCGACAGTTATTACATTTTCTGAAACCTTAAATCCCTTCATTTTACTGCAAAATATATCTTTACGTCTTTTATGATCCCCCATTATGGTCAGGAGATTTCAGACGGTTTCTTGGCACTCAGTGAACATAAAGCATATTACCAGTTCTGCTTGGGTTGCCATTGCTTTACAGGCTATACACACATGATAAAGGAATACCATTTTACACATTGGTATGCTTTTCGGATAGAAAACTATAGCTTGCTGACTTCAGTTAAGCAACACTCAGATCATCATAACTGGAAGGTCCTGAGGATGTTTTTATCGATGATAAAGTCAGACACAAGGAAAAAATGAGTGTTAAGATTTTCTCAGTTTTACTTTTTCTCTAAATTTGAGCAACCTCACAGTTAACAAGTTGTGAGTGTATGGATCGCCTGAAGATAGTCTAACTTCAGTAGATTGACACTAATAACAGACTGCAAAATTTTGAAAAAAAAAAAAAGTCAACACCCTAATGCACA
The DNA here is from genome assembly GCF_019279795.1 of Protopterus annectens. Lineage (NCBI taxonomy): Eukaryota > Metazoa > Chordata > Ceratodontiformes > Protopteridae > Protopterus > Protopterus annectens. The sequence continues at coordinate 202,581,887 of NC_056737.1, read as the reverse complement.
TGCTCTGAGGCACAACCTCTGACCATGCAAAAGAAATGTTTTTTTTTTGCAGTCAGGCAAGTGTCCCTGCAACCTCCCACAGACCATGCTAATTATATACACTATTTTTATACACAATCCTCAGGGAGTGGCGCATATTTCCTAACTCTGAGGATTATGATTTCGCATACCTGTTGACTAAAGAGGGGTAACAAAACAGACATTGAAATTTGGGAGTTTCACTTATTCTAAATACACACACACACACACACACACACACACACACACACACACTAGGGGACCCTGTTTAAAAGGCTGATAAATGTAAAAGGCAAGCCTACTATGATGGTGTAGTGGGAATGGTCTCTGACTACAACTTCAGCAACCTACGTTTGATAAGTTGCTTCATAGCTTGATGGCACATGCAGGGAAGATGCTCATGCTCCTCATGGTTGATCTCTGGTGGAGGGTGGAGATGCTTGATGGAGTTATTAGGGGAGCAAAGCAGTGGCTGAGTTACCTTGGAGTCTGTGAGAATATGCCAGCATGACACTACATGTTCTTCCCTTATATATGAATGGGGATTTCACAAGGGATGCAGAAACATAGCAACATAAACAAAAACACTCCACAGAAAGAGTATCCTGCTGCCGCAGTGAGTCTATATCCTCACAGTCCCCAAAAATGGGTCAGAATAAAGTCTGGGATGGCTAGTCAGGTTCTATAGGCCTGGTAAAGAGGAGGTCCTGGGAACAGCTGGTGGTCAGTTGTAGGGAGCCTCCTCCCAAAAATATGTAAAAGGCAAGATGACCAAAATGTAATGTCTATACGCAACTCTGAAAGGCAAAAGACAATAAAGTGTAACTGATAAGAACAAAAATAAAAATGTTTCTCACTAATTTCCCATTTCGTTATTAGGAGAGGCAGAAATGACCACTGAAGTCAAGAGGCAAATGGAAAGAAATCAGTAAAAGAAAAGAAGTTATGTTTTTAGTAAAGGCATACACCAAATCTAACAAATCTCAGTAAATATCTGACAGCGCAGTTTTTCAGTTTGATTTCTGTCTTTTACTTTCTGCTTATGTGGGTTCTTCTTTATCCTTCCCTCTATTTTTAAACACACGCATGGACGCACACACACACACACACACACACACACACACACACACACACACACACACACAGGCGCGCACACACACACACACACACACACACACACACACACACACACACACACACTCACGCACGGGCGCACACACGCACACACACACACTCACACACACACACTCACGCACGGGCACACACGCACACGCACACATGCACACACTCACACACACACACACACACACACACACACACACACACAAATATATAATTTTTTCTTGTTAATTCATTTCTTTTAAAAGCATCACTGTCAGCATGGTATATTGCTTCTTTGTGGAACAAACTAAATAAATGCAGCTGTATTGATTATATCATAAATTGTCCAATTAAGTTTCAAGAAATATGGACAATGAATATCTCATTTTTGAATGTGTAAGTGGCCATTCCTGTACAT
>NC_056737.1:202187850-202275350 GCF_019279795.1 Protopterus annectens | reverse complement strand
TATTAAATCACTGATGGATCCTGAGGGGATCAGAACTCAGTGGGCATAGGGCATATAAGCTTATCCTAAATGGAACTCCAAGCCACTGCAGGACACACATACACATACAAACACACACACACACACACACACACACACACACACACACACACACACACACACACACACACACACACTCACACATGCACACACACACATGCACACACACACATGCACACACACAAATGCACACACGCACACACACAAAAACATGCCCACATTATCAGATGCAAACTTACAAGCACACACATCTACAAGCAATTTAAAGGATAACAAATTTACCCAAGGGATACTTTTAAGGTATGGGAGGAAACTAGAGCACATAGCAAAAACCAACATGAACACAAGAAGACCATGCAGAGGTTCTGCTGTATTAGATAATACTATAAAATTGCTTGTTTGGATTGAAATCTAATCTGCTATTATATTTTGGCACTTGCTAAACTCAAGTGGGTAGGCTTACAGTACAAAATCTTACATTGTCTTAATGGCAGTTTTAAGTGGATTTAACATTGTACCTCTCCTCTATCCCTACCTTCCCCCCTACCACTTTTCTACCTGTCCCATGTGCTCTTGATTGTCTCTGTGGATTCCCTCTCCACCACCTGTTCGTGTATTCCAGTAAATAAATTCACAATCCTGTTTGTGAAAACACATACTTTCGTAGACCCAGGGAGTCATTTTGTAGTTTAGTAGAGTCCAACCCTTTGTGACCTCAATGACTATAGTATACTAGGCCTGTTTGGCAATAAATCCTTCTTTCATCTCTTGCAAATTTATATTCATTACTTCAGTAATGGCATCTCTCAGTCAGTCCTCTTCCTCCTTTAGCATTTGATCTTTGCCAACATATAGGCAAAGCGTATCAGTTTTACTTTTACAATCAGTGAACAGCCTGGGTTTACATCCTTAAGTACTGACTGATTTAATCTTCTTGTAGTCTATAAGGCTGTGAGAACAAGGTTGTGTGCTGGAAAACTGAAGCTTTAAAACTATAGGATTGCAGATAATGTTTACAATTTATGGACTACAAGAATATCAAATCAAATAGAAGCTCAAGTTATAGAATACTTCTGCAATGAAGGATTTGGTGAAGAAAATCTAACACAGGTTATATCACAGCATGATGGAACAATGAGTTCATCAAGTAAGAAGAAACAGGAGGAGCAGGAGACATCTGAAGAAGAACTATGGGCATGGGAAAGAAAAAGATATTTAATATAGTGCAATATTTAAACAAATGAGAAACCTAAATTAATGAATACAAAAAGAGCAGCACCAAAGATATTTGAATAGAAATACAGGGCAAGGCATCTGAATATGGAAAATTTTACAGTGCAAAAAATAAGAAATCAAAGGGGGAAAGTAGAAAGGAGGCTTAGTAATGGAGAAGTTAAAGAAATAGAAACTGAGGTTATGTATTGCCTGTGAAGTGAAGAATTTACTGTAGAAACTAACTCTGATAACACCACAGCAGGATAAAGTAATGAATCCCCAAATTAAGGAGACACCTGTGGAGCAGGAAACATCTGAGTTCCTATATGAAAATACTTTGGAGCCTCCGTTAGGAAACCAGTATAAAAGTTCAGCTGGAGATGCATAGCAAAGAAAGGAACAGGAAACTGTGGCAGCTCTGACTCAGTCAATATTGTGGATAGGCAGTGAGTTCCCTTATGAAGAACAACGAATGACACAGGATGAAACTGAAGAGAATATGGCACAGGAAGAGGCTCTGGGATTTTCTGTAGAATGCCCATGGGAAATGTAGAACAAAGAATGTGCCCTCAGTTCAGAAGAAAGTGATCTGAGGGAATAGTTGCTTGATTTAATAGAGATGGATAGACATAAGATTAATGAAGGGAATAGAGTACAAAAACTCAATAAGTCCCAAAATGTTAGAAGTTTGATAAAACAAATGAACACAGTAATCAGGACTGTCAATGTGATATAACAGAAGTAAACAGGAGATATTACTGTGCAGCTAAATTAACAACAGCGAATCTTACCACAAAAACACAGGGCAGTAAGGGAAAGAAGGGGAAAAATAAAATGCCATCATGCAGGTATTGAACAGAGAAAAATATAAAGCAATTAAGACAAAAAATGTCACTGTCAGAAGAGTACAGAAGATGGAACAAGTCATCAAAAATACTCAGAAAGATAGATGTGATAAAAACAATGTGAGGTGTCAGAACAGATCAGGATATATCTTACACTACTGCAAATAATAAACTAAAGTTTTTCAGCAAAGGCAGAAAACTTAGAAGATATGCAGATAAATATAAAAGAAAAGTACAAAATAAGCAATTTGTTGATGACCCAAAAACTTTTTACAGAGAGCTGGGAAACAAGTCAAAAAGAAATGAATCACCACCCCACCAAAAAAATAAGAAACAGACACAGTTTGGAGAAATATCTATAAGGATCCTGTGGAACATAACAAAGATGCTGAATGGATATTAGTAGTAAAAGAAAGAGTAAGAAGTTCAATTGTACAGGATATGAAATGGGATGAAGTAACAACCAGAGAAACTGAAACAGAATTAAGAAAAGCTCCTAAATGGAAAACCCCAGGCCCAGATGCTGTACCTAACTTCTGGCTAAAAGTATTACCATCTTTACACGGAGACTTAGCCATGAGTAAGAACTATTTATATGCACACCCCAGACAGATGCCAACCTGGTTAACAGGAAAAAATAATACTCCTACTTAACAGCAAACCTGCAAGCTATCCTAAAAACTATAGACCAATAATGTGCCTTCCAATGATATATGAACTATACACTGGAACTGATGCCAATAGAGTTTACAGTCATTTAGAAAAAAACTCAATCATGGCAATAGAACAAAAGGGTAACAGAAGAAAATCATATGGAACAGAGAATCATTTGTTGTTAAATAAAGTCCTAATGGAGAACTATAAAAAGGTGAAGAACCAAAGTATGGCATGGATAGACTACATTTGACAGCATCCCCACATTCATGGATAAAAGAGTGCTTACAAATGTATAAGATACACCTTACATTGATTACTTACATTACAGTGACCATGAAACAGTGGCAAACCACTTTGCAATTAAGCCAATATAAAGGACAAATTGTTATCCCAGGGATAAAAATTCTGAGGGGGATATTCCACGGTGACTCTATCACTGCTGCTCTTTTGTCTTGCCTTTGACCCATTACACTGTCTACTTAAAATATTAGGTCATGGCTACTATTTGGCTTCCAGAAAACACCAAAGTGTAAAGACTTCTCTTCTTTTTGTAATAATTAAAAACTATGTAGTTTGTCAGATTAGGAATTGAAAGCACAACTATGAGTGGTCAAAACTTTCTCATATGATATAAGAATGTCATTTGGTCTTGATAAATGTGCAAAAGCAACCTTTAAAGCAGGAAAACTGCAGCACCAAGAAAATATCAGTCTGGGACAGGAATGCGATAAAAAGGAACTTGAGCAAGAGTGTATAAATATTTGGGAATTAATGAAGAATCAATAATAAAACATGAACAGATGTGAATAAAACTTAGCAAGGAGTATTTTAGAAGACTTAAGTTAATATTGAAAATAGCTCTGACATTTAGGAACAAAGACCAGACTTTAAACCAATTTGCTCTTCCTGTCCTAACTTACAGTTTTGGAGTGACTGACTGGCCCAAAAAGGTGTTGGATCAGTTGGACAGGAAAACAAGAAAAACGCTTCATGCTTTTCAAATGATTTATAAAAATCAGTGTACACCGTTTTGAAGGAGAGGTGGGGCTCCTAAAATCAATTACATGTAGAGTGCTGCAATCCTAGGACTGCATACATGTCTGCTGACTTTACAAGATCCAAACATAGTGAACATTTTAAAACATGAGGAGAATAAGTCTAAGATGACTTCACTGCTTAATTTAGAAGTAGCATATCAGTGTTATGCGAGAATGGAAATCAAACCAGCAGTAGATAAAGATCAGGCAGCAAATGAATGTGCCAAAAAACAAAAGAAAGAATATAAGGTGAAGGATCAGATGAGAAGGCAAGAAATATGGAAAATGCATAAATATAGTTGCAAGTACAGAAAACTGTTGGAACAACCTCATGTTGATCAGGACCAAATGCAGGAATAGTTAAGGAGAGGTAAATTTAAACCAAAAGATGAAAAGTTAATATTGGTGGCCCAGGAGAGTGGACTACATATGAGTTGGTTTACAAAGTTCATTGAACATGTAGGAGAAACAGACAAATGCAAGTTTGTAAAACAGAATTGGAAACAGCCGCACATCTTGTTGCTGGGTGTGGTACACTAATGGCAGAAGGACTGTATACTGAAAGGCATAATAATGTGACAAGACTGCTGCATTGGGGGTTGTGCAAACATTATAATACTGAAGTAGCTGAGAAGCACAGGAAACATGAGCCGCAAAGCATTATAGAAAAAGATGGTTTATCTCACATGGGATCATCCATTACCAACAGTTCAAAAAATAGATGCGAGGAAAACCAGATACAGTGTTCCATGAAAAGAACACAAAACTAGCACTGATCACTGAAATTGCTACTCTCAGTGTCTACAGTGTCTTATGTACAGAGAGACACAAAGTCATAAATACCAGGATTTACAGGCAGAAGTGAGGGCAATGTGGAAGGATGCCCAGACAGTTCCAATAGTAGTAGGAACAAGGGGTCTTATAAAAAAATGTACAATCGTACTTAGATATAGTACTGATACATGTAACTCCATATGAATTGCAGGAGTCAGCTCTGGGCACATTGCGTGTGTTGCAAAGAGTACTTCCAGCTAACATCAAAGACTGAAACAATACTAATTTCATGAACTTTAATCATACTTTGACTTAGGAATGGGGTCCATTCCCTTCATTGTATTAGAAACTCAAAAGACTTGGAGAAATTAAACCAAGAGAAAGCTTATGTTATTACTAGGAAAACCATAGCTATAACTATATGGACCATTACTGACAATATGATAACAAATTACATGCATATATGTTTGCAGAAGTACAGAGTCCATAGAAACAAGTCATTATATAACAACATATGGATAAGAATTAATTGAAATATTTACAAAAGAAGTAATTTTGTTTGATGACCTCTTTATAGGATTCATTCAGTACACCCACTGAGCAATTGGATAAAAAAGTTTGAAAGAAATGGAATGTTATAAGGAGGAATTTTATGTACTGTGGCCAAAGGTAAAACATTGCTTTACAAAATGTGATTTTTTAGTTATAATTACAGTTTAGAATATGAGCTTAACCCTTTTACATACGGTAGTGATTTCCAGAGAAGCTGTGGCTCATGAACTGGAGATTTGTTGTGTTTTTTTGTAGTACTGGGCATGTATGTGCTGTCCTCTCAGGTTGTATGCCTGCATGCATACATACATAGACATATAGTTGAACTTGTTAGCTGAATAGGGTGTCATTTGGCAAAGGACAGCTTTCTGACTTCTATTTGTTTTATTAAACAAAGAAATGTGGCATTTGACTTTAAATAAATAAATGGTCCATGGTAACCCTCAAAACAGTTGTAGCTGCAGTATACCTGAATACTTAGTTTAGAGGCTATCTGCTTCATTCCACCCACAATCTTCCTGACTCTTTGTCGAGCCTAGATGACAGGGAGCAGAATTCTCATGAATCTGAAATAATAAAATAGACGTAATGGCACTTAATGGTGGAAAGAGAAGGAGATATTGTGACTGATGGTACCGTGAACTAAGTTTTTTTGAAATGCTGGCAGGCAACCAGCAGTGGTGCAAGACTGGTCTAACAGCTGTATGTTTGTGTGAAACAAACTTGAAACACATTACTATGCCCTAATTTTATATATATATATATATATATATATATATATATATATATATATAGGTCCACTTTTAAATGCTGAACTGCCAAAATCACGAGTTTTAAAAAAAATCAATTCAAAACACAGAGATTTCGGTATCTCGACATTTAAAAGTGAACCCCCCCCACAAATGAATTAAAATAAAGTGTTTGCAGGGGGCCAAGCACCCCTGCACCCCCCCTACTTAAATATATCAACTCCGAGATTGCGCTACAGTGAAGAGAATGGTAAGTGCAACAGGAACATTACCATTTTCTTCATTGTAGAGCAATCTCAGAGTTGGTATATTTAAGTAGGGGGTGTGGGGGGTGTAGGGGGACTTGCTCCCCTGCAAACACTTTATTTTAGGTGTCTGTCTTCCCCCCCCCACTTTTAAATATTGAGATACCGAAATTTTGATGGTTTGGGTTCGTTTTTTTAAAACTCGAGATTTCGGCATTTAAAAGTGGACCTATATATATATATTTATTATTTTTTTTTTATTTTACTACAGATGGATAGTTGAGATTTACATGGAGAGCAAAGTAGTTATAATTGCTCAGTACAGGGGACTGTCTGTGGATGAGAATGACTTACCATGCTATTGCTTACTCATCATTCTGGCTTTGAAGGGCTATAGTTTGTTTGAATAAACTTGGAATACTTTGGCTACCCTTGGTATGAAACTACTACATATAAATTAGATAGCTTGCACACAATGGAGTCCGTTTCAGCATTGTCCAACTGATACCAGTAAGATGCATAACTAGAACATATGATTGTAATGTAGGATCCTTAGCTTAGCCAAATGTGAGCTGAACAGCATCCTACCCTGTCAATACTGAAAGTCTGAAGGTCATTAGTTTAGTCATTTGCCTACAGATAATGAAAGCTTCATTTAACCATTACTGTTTCTGAACTACTGTTCAGATATCTAATCAAAAAGTAATTTCTTAAGGAAAATAAACTGGTATGGATATCAACCCCCTTTTTCCTATGTTGTTGATGCGTCAAGGTGTTACATCATCAGTGACCATCACCTACAGCCAGTGTTCATATCACCATGTGGCTAGCCCTGCACAGTATTTTAAGAAATATTCCTTTGAGATGATGGCAGCAGCTGGCAGTTAGTACTTGCTGTTTTATTTATTCATTTTAGTTTTATTATCGCTACTCCTTCTGGTTGGGATTGTGTCTTGTTTAGCATCTGACTTGCATCTTGTGACAGGTCTCTAATTACTCTAACACCACATCTCTGTTACAATGTTATCTTTGAACCTGTTTTGTTATTAGTAGTCTGCCTTGTTTTAGTATTGTTTCTTTCTGTTGCTATTTAGTTCTGAGTGGGTGGCTTGCTGATCTATTACCAGTAGTCTGTCTAACTTGTTTAGAGTTTATATTTGCCTGCAGAGATGCTGTCAGTTCTAATAGTCTCCCGTATTGTACATGACCATCTGCCTTTCACACTTTCATAATTCATCAAATACAGATTTCTTGATGAAGCCAGTTGTAATTACAAGAGTAATTTCACAACAGTGAATTTTGTTTAATTTGATTTGGCCCCTCAATGGGTCCTCTAGCTATACCTTTTTACCATGCATACCAGGAGCATGCAATGTCGTGGACTACAGGGCTGTGCCTTTTTGTGAATTCTAGGAGGATTGCATTCTTTCCTCACTTATATGTAATTTCAGCCTGTAACTGTGACTGAATCATAACCATTCATTTTATGACAATATTCCTTCTTCTCTTCAATGGTCGTAGATCATTCTAGACCTGCATGAGAAGTAAATCTCCTAAGTGCTTGTCTCTAAGTAACCAGCACATTTTATGTGCATGTTGACTCTCTAACAGATTTTAGTCTTGGTTCTTTCAGTCTGAGCATTGCATCTGAGATTTTATTATAGCTATTTTACTGTAAGGTTTTGTATACTATTATATTTACTCATGGTTGACTCATGCAGATTTTTAAGTGTCAGTTAGTTACTCAGTATTGCAATGTTTGAATTGTATTTATGTAAGCTTTATTACTTAAGATCATTACTGCTTTCTTTTGTTTGCTCACTCTGATATAGGAATTATGTTCATTTCCTTGAAATGTGGTGAGTTTATTGATTATCTAAGATTACAGCATCCTGGAGAAAGAAAGACTTTTTTTATGGTTTTATTTATTCAATGTCTTTTTTATGAAACGCAGAAAATGTTAATGTTAGGAACGTATAGTGAATTTTCCCTTGCAAAAAATGCATGGGTTTTATTTGCTTAGAAGATGTGGTGTAGGTAGATTGGTGAATCTCACTTGTAAGTAGGTATATATGTGTGTATGTGTGTACGTGTATGGGGGTACAAAAAAAAGGGGTGACAATCTTCTTCCTTTCTTGTCTAGTAACTGTGCTTTGAGTACATGTGTAGTTATTTTGTATATGTGAGCTATTCCGCTTTGTGCAATTGTAGAAACAACAAGGGTGTAGTCCTGAGGAGATGTAGTGGCAATAATGCTTTCAGCATCTTAATAACAGACTGGACATAGCTGTACATAATCAGTATAGTTGACAATGACATCTATCTCATACTTTTTTATTTTATTTAAGCTACGTTTATTTGATTATGTCTTAACTCCACATTTAGGCATTTTAACAATGTTACTTGTGCAGCTTATTTTTTTGTGATTTTTCACCCCTGCTGCCTTAAGATCATCAGACCCTCTTTCAGACAATCAGTCCATTCATTTCTTTCACCAGATGAGAGCTGACCCAGTGGGGTCATCATCCAGGCAGCCATCAGAGATAGTTTGAGTTTTTTTTTTATTTAATTTTTCTACTTCATCCTTAATTTAAAGTTATCCACACCCACTGAGGGAAGGGATGTGCAATGGAGCCATCTTCCATCCAAGTAGCTCTGCCCTTCCCCTTGCATTTGAGGTGGTCTTTCCAGTCTCCACCATCTTGTGGCTTCTGAGTGTGCACTCCCCCCCCCCCCCCATCTGAGGAGAGTTGAATGGGGCATGCACCTTCACTCCTCCCCCTCCTTGTCTGGATCATCTACTACTAAGGGGAGTAAATGAATGCCAGTCACTTGGGTTGCTGTCAGGGCTCCAACCCTGTGCAGAATGAAACCAGGCTACTTAGCCGCTTAATTAGTGATTTACTCAGTAGGGTTGCTGATCTTGTAGCTTCAGTCTGTTATCTTCATAGCAATAGTCATCACTGCCTAACTCTGAAGAAAATTTACTGGCTAGAGCCTTCCCACTGCATTGCTGCTCACTGAAGGCTATTTTAGCAACCCACTTCCCCACAATTGCTCCCTCTTAAAATAATACACACTGTCACAAAATCGTAGCTGTGAGCCTTACCATGTAGATAAGGTCTCTTAACGAAGAAATACAACAGTGATTCACATTCCTCAATGATAGTGGCTAAGTTCTGGAATACCCTTCCTTACAAAGTCAGGAAGATTAAAAAGCTGAATGCTTTCAAAAACACACCACAAGATTCCACCAACACCAAAAACATATCTATTATTATATGAAGTAATACAGCTCTTTTGTATTCCCTTTTTTAGCACCTTCCCTCCTCTTCCAGATTTTCATCTCCTTCTTAACTGCACCCTTTTTGCCAAATACGTTACTCTCAACTTGTCCTCCACATTATCAAAAAGATTAATGTATATGCCTATCATTTTAATTGTGCAGTATTAAGCCTGATCTTTGCTATAAGAGCTGAGAGCATGCATTTAACTGTCACAATCAATATTTCCTGTCCTTTTTTTAATAGTTCCTGCAGCTATATTGTCATGTCTGAAATTTCCTTTTTTTTTAAGCCTTTCTCTCTGACTGACATAGTAGTGCAGAAAGCAGTGCTGTCACCTTATAGCAGGAGGTTCACTGGTTCATTTCTTGGCTGGGGTGCCTTCTGTATGCAGTCTGTATGTTTGTCCTTTGCTTGTATTGGTTTTCTATGAGGACTACAGTTACTTCTCACATCCCCAAGATGTGGTGTAGGTAGATTGGTGAATCTCAATTGTACATAGGTATATATGTGTGTGTGTGTGTGTACATGTATGGGGGTACAGAAAAAAGGGGTGGCAATCTTCTTCCATTCTTGTCTAGTAAACACTACGGATGGGGTTTGGTATTAATACAAAAAAGCAACAAGTGTTTGTTCCACAACTCCGCATGTTAACCAGGAACGAAAAAAAAAAAATGCAACAATCACACTGACAAGATGAGGTGGACCAGGATAATCCAAAAAGAAATACATGACATCTCACATTTCTGTAATTTTATTGTTATTTACACTCATGAGTGACTGAATACATACATATATTTTGTTAGTTTTTAAATATGTATGTATCTTTAAGAAAAAGAGGTCAGCTGTCATGTGATTATTTGAATTGCTTTAACTCATTACATCCATGTGATGCCTCCAGGTGCATCTGCAGTTAACTCCTACTGACATCTCTAGGCGTCAAATATACCTTGTTCATATTTGCATCAATAATTCCAAAACCATGCTATGTACAAGGTTTTAAAATATTTCATCTTGAAGCTAACAAATGGCAAAATCAACTGCATTAATATTTGACCTCTATCTAGTGCAGGTAAATAGATATTAACTGTTGTTTTTATGATATTAATTTATATAGATATAATTTTCACATTTTTCTAAATATCTCAACAACCAAGCAGCACAGACAGAACACCTTAGCCTCATATGAATGCTTTCAACTAGATGAATAAAATGCTAATGATAGTTGTTGTTGTTGTTTCTTTCGTGTTTTCCCGGTTAGGGGTTGCCACAGCAGAACTCTGGTCCGCTAATGATTGGCAGTAGATTTTTACGTACCACGTTACCAGCTCTGATGCACAACCTTTAACGGAGGTACACCCATTCACGCATGTCTCCACGCAGAAGACACTTTAGCTGAGAATCAAACAGGACAACGTCTTACTGTGAGGGGACAACGCTACCGCAGCACCACCACCGCAGTGCAAAATAATTTGAGTGGTTGCAGAGATATTATGTTGTTTGCAAAATATTAGAAATTTAATAGTTACCATGTTTACTGTCTCCAGGATTCAGCAAGCTCTGCACAGTGTGTAGGAATAGTGCAAGAGCTGCTGGAGGCAATATAGCTGCTGAGAGATCCAGGAACAAGCTCCTGGGATGTGCACGAGTGCTCCTGCACTATTCCTGGATGGACACAGCTCTTGCATGCTAATTACCCCATTTGCAGGTGAAAACCATGCAAATGAGGTGAATTAGTGATCCAAGAAGCAGGCAGTCATCCGTGCAGGATTAGTGTAACCTGCAGAAATGTACTCTGTTAGTAACCGAGTACATTTCTGCATACTACAAAATGGAGCCATGCCAGCTCCAAATAAAGGGTGTATATAATGTGGAAGGCATGCCAATGGCCAAGTATATGGCCATTGGCATGCAAAACAGTGTCAAAATAACAAAAAATAACTTTTATTTTTTTTGGCAGGTTTCGGCCGTTTAAGCATAGGGTGGCGGCACGCAAATGGGATCGGCCCGAAAATAAAAAAAAAACTTGAAAGAAGCATTCTAGCCAAAATCACAGTTTTGCTATTATACTCAATGTCAGGCAGAAGACAACATGGCCACTGAATAGTGATTGCTAAGGGGGAAGGCTCAGTATTAGACTTGTAACTATGCATTAGCAGTCAGTTCTATGCAAATGAGGGGAATGATACTGAATCACAAATTTCCCCTCATTGCTAGCCAGCACCCAACCGTGTAAGTGCAGGAATACCATGGTGCAAGCCTAAGAGTTAGCTGACATCATGGGGGGTGTCAGGCATACTGTAAGCTTATTGGAGCTCTGAGGCTTGGGTTTGCCCTAGCTTAGCAGAGCTAAGGATGGGGGTATGTCTGAAACTGCTTAGCAGTATTTACATTGCGTAAATGGGTGTGCACGCCGCGCACTGGGTTTTAAACAAAAAAACAAAAAAAAAAACAGGAAATAGCAGCGGTGTTCACATCTGAGCACTGTGTTTGTGTGGCGTGCCTCAGGGCTTAAACAGGAAGGCAATGGGAAGGGAAAACAGCAGTAGGAAGGTATTCAAGGAGAAGTAGCATAGCTGGCAGGTGAAATGTATCAGAATCTGTCAATTACAGAGGCAGCAGCCCAGCCCAGCCCAGCACACTACTATAAACTATGCAAACACCTTTCCCTCTGTATTTTTCCACAAGCTCTACATCACCGGTGTACACAAACAGGGACATTTTACCAAACAAAAGCAACAAAATGATAGGGGCTGTTTTCGCTCTCATAAATCAACATGTGGAAGATGCTGAGGGTGGTGAGGATGAGAATGCTGATGACCAACCCACAGTGAGGAGAAGGAGAAGAGTGTACAGACCCAGGGTAACCTACCAGGGGTTACATGAGCTAGAGATAGTGGAGCACTATAGGGTGGACAGGGATCTCCTACAGCAAATTGTTGAGCTGTGCCAGCCAAACCTCACACACAGAACCAACAGAGTGGAACCCATCCCAGTGGATACCAAGGTATGTGTAGGCTTAAGAATACTAGCCACAGGTACCTTCCAAAGGCCAACTGGGGATATCATGGGGATCTCACAGGTATCAGCATCCAGGGTACTCCACCAGTTCCTGGATGCCATGTCAGCACATGCCGGTGAGCACATATATTTTCACATCACCCATGAGGTGTTGACCAGCAATATGCGTCTCTTCCAACAAATAGCAGAATACCCTGAGGTAGTGGGTGCTATAGACTGCACGCACATACACATCAAAGCACCACCTGGCAAGTGGGGTAGGGTCTACATAAACCACAAGGGCTTCCCCTCCATCAAATGCCAGGTCATGTGCGATGCCCGGGGCATTATAATGAATGTGTGTGCTGGCAGCCCTGGAAGCTATCACGACTCTCACATCTGGCATATGACGCAGCTGTACTGGAGATTAGCCAGTGGGGACATCCGGTATGGCCACCTAGTGGGGGATGCTGGTTACGAACTGGAGCTGAGGCTGATGACACCCATCAGAAATGCACACACAAATGAACAAGAACTCCATAATGAGGCACACGCACAAACCAGAATCATAATAGAGTGTGTGTTTGGGATGCTCAAGTCATGGTTCTGGTGCCTGGACATATCCGGTGGAGCCTTGCAGTACTCATCAGCTACATGTACCCAAATTGTCATTGTATGTGCCATGCTACACAATATGATCCTGCGAAAACAGCTGCAGAAGGTACAGCATGGGGCAGGGCCACACAGCCCCCCCAACATTGCCAAGGCCAGCACAGGTGATACTGTTTCTATTAGCAGTAAATTAAAACTTAGGGTATTGGATATATATAAATATACCATGATGAAGATAAGGAAAAGGGAGAAAATAAAGTAAACAGAATGTGGAATCATAATACAGTGTGTGTTTGGGATGCAAACTCCAGTCATGGACTAGTCTGAGTAGATGACAAACAAAGTTTAGAAAAAACAGAAGGTCAGAGGGGGAGGCAAACAGAAATTTGAAAAAAGAGTGATGGATAAACTTTGTTTGTCATCTACTCAGACTAGTCCATGAAAACTGTATATGCATTTGTATTTTGCCTTATTACATTATGTTATTGTTTGTTTATTAGTGACTTCCTAAACTGTAGTGTCTTAGTCTGATAGTGGAGCTTTTCTCCTCGGGCCTCTGCTGAAAATGGACATGTATCCAGCCAGACTAGCCTGGTTAACAAATGTAAAATAAAATAAAATAAAATAAAAAAAAAAAAAATATATATATATATATATATATATATATATATATATATATATTTTTTTTTTTTTTTTTAAATATGTGAGTAACATATTTAAGATATATATATTTATTTTTTATTTTTTATTTTTCATATGTAGGTCGAATTATATTTGTATTTGATGTGTATTTACATTCATTTTATTGAATTGTATTGTATTGATGTTAATTAGTAAGTAATTATTGGGAGTGGGGATGATGGTATATAAGCTGAACTGTTATATCATTTTTATTGTCTGAAGAAGTTTGGTCTATGTGCCTGACGAAAGTGCTTACTTGTACTGAGTGTTGAATTTACGAGTGGTTTCTTTTTTTTACTTGTTATCAGTTTTTAGTTGTTTCTTTCTCAGCACAGGCACGGACTGACTCGGATGAGGAACAACCTGAGCCTACCCCTGTAGACAGAAGGAGGCATGCCCAGTAAGCCCAGGCCTTGGCAAAGAAGCAGCACATAGCGCATAAAATGACATGGTAGGAACCCAAGGAATGACACCTCTCTCTCTCTGACTCGCACATACAGTAAAAGGGATGCCAAACATGACACTACCTGTGCTCAACCATGTATAGGGAGTGTACTATGTGCATCCAACATAGTCAGCCCTCCAGCACCATCCTCAATACTGGCACAGCCACAAGGCAAGTCAGTCTCCCTATCAAGTGCTGAATGGAGTAGTATGTTCTGCTACTTGTATCTATAGTATGGATGTGAACATGCAAGGGAATCGGGTGGCTGAATGGGATGGCAGGAGATAGTAGATACCTATATGGGCAGCATGAAATCCATAACAAATACTGGTGTCAACATAGTAGGCAGTACTAGACAAGGTAACAAATCCCACTGCAGGACATGTGGTGGGTTAAATATGTGTCCACAGGACACACACATGCATGTCAGTGAGGCTCACATACCCAACAACAGTCTCAGTCAGCCAGACAGGTGAAGATGACCCCAAAGAAAGGCTGTGCTAAGGCCTCTGATTGATTACAATGGAGAACAGCCACCCCCCCCCCCGACCTACACAGACAGACTACAACATGTCAGGCAGTTGGATGGTAGTTCTGAAGAGTAAGATGTCTGAAACTGAAATGTAGGTCAATAAAACCTAAAATTTGTACTACACTGATGTGCCACTATTCTGCATGATAGGTCAGAATACAAAATAAAATGGAAGCCAACAGAGTACCTGAAATACCAGTACAGTCATAGCAAATGTTTACAGTTGTCAGGTGTGCCCCCCACCCACAATCCTACGTAAAAATGTAGTAACATGTACGTGTGGGTATAATAACAGTGGAGCACAAATTACCTGAGCTGGCCAAATTAGCAGGATAGATTGTTGCACGTGTACAATATGCAGTGCTCTGTGAGTTAGGTTGTTGTGTGTTGTATATTGTGTGAAAGTAGTCAGCATGCAGGCATGGAGGGTTGTGTCCTGGTGGACTATGGCCAGTACTGTTGATGTCAGGGCCAGGTTCTAACAACTGCAGTGCCAAACACAATGCATCCCAGCAAGACCCAATCCAGCAGTAATCCTACTAATTGTTCGGACGTAATATCTGTCTCCATATGAAAGATGGACATGGCATGAATGTGGGCTCAGACATACACACAGTACACAGATGGAAGTACCCTAGACAGAGAGTGTATAAAATGTTACTGTCAAATGGGCACACATTTGGAATTGTACATACAGGTTAGCAGCACATTAGTTGGCTGTGTAGTATGGAATACTGATGTAGTCTGGCTAAACACTGGCAGACCAGAAAAGGCACAGTTATGAAGTACTGAGAACCCGCTGATGTCCCTGCACAAGCCAGCATAAGGGGAATGCTCCATGTATACATGTGAGTCAGCTGCAAGAAGCTTTCATAGCACACATGCACTCAGCTCACCCCATCATCAGCCACAGGTTCGTCACAGGTCATATTCCTGCTGTTGGGAATGAGTACAATATGACCTCCACTTCTGTATGGGAATACCCACAGAATGCATCATGCTGAAGAGGTGTCCCATGCAGGTGTGTCCCTAGCTGTAAGCAGCACCCTGCCAGCATCCACACCAATAGATTAATAAGGACAGAAACTATTGCCATTAACACCTTGCACACCTACCCTGTAACCCCTGGGGAATCCAGTGGCTTGCAGCCTGGGACTGTAGGAGTGACAGAATGCATTGGCCTGCTACAGATGGCCTGCATCACTACCAAATGCCCTACAGTCCTCTGTCAAAGGTCTGTGTCTCACCCATACTGCCAATGTATTTTATCTCATGGAGTCCCAAATAACAACATAACACAGTCCACAGAACACAAATGCAAGGCCATGCCAACAAATCCCAGTAGCATGTCCACCATGTCCTACTGCATGAACTATGGACCAACCCCTAAATACTGCTGGGATGAAGTGATAACTATAGTGATAAGTATCAGATATTGCTCGCATAATGTTAGAAAGAAGATAGAATAACAGAGGGGGGTAGAAGCATGGACGCCATGAATTGTGTGAAGTCTGAAACTCTGATGTGTGCCCATACTGTCCCTGCCTGCAAACACAGGAATGGGTGGCTACAAACCTGCTCATAAACCACAGTGTGAAGGGGAAAATGACCTGATAAATGAGCCCTGCCTCTGGGTAACCTGTGTGAATCTGTACAGCTGTGAGGTATGGCCACAGCAGGATATGGCCATTCTGTCATGTCGATAGATGTACAAGCATGGGATCCTCAGCCACCACAGTACCAAGGTGCTGGACCATTTACACATACCCATCAGCAAGTGTCTGCAGCTCCCCCTCCAGAATGGCATGATTGTGCAAGAATATGTAGGCTGCAGACCACAATACCGGACACAGCTTCATACATCTTGTATTCACCAGGAAATGACTGCAAGCAAATAAGTACATCTGTCAGTAGTTGATGACATAATACATCACAATGTAAAACAGTACATATGTCTGAATATTTCTGCTAACACCGAAACCATGTAGCAGAAGCAGCACAGACACAATTAGTTACAGTATCCCACTATCCTTTGCCCATTGTGATGCCATATTGTCAACCTATCTACAGATATCCTGCAGAAACAGGTTGCTAGCTGTAAGTGTAGAACACAAATGCCTGCACTGGATTACAACCTACCTGGAATGGATTCACACAGTCAATACAGAAGGTCATACTGGGCATGCTCCCACACTTAACAGAAATGAAGCCCATGTCTGGCAATAACAGTGGACTATACATATCTGTCAGTCACAGATGTCTGTGCACACACACCGCATTGCACACCAGTCATGCTTTGCATGCACATTGGATAGGAATACACACATGTATCTAAGGACAACACACTATAATAGGTCAAACATACACAAACAGAGATGTGGGGAAGAGACAGACAGACAGTGACAAAGAGCTTCCCATCATGAGACCTGTCCCACCCACCACACATCCAATTGGCCAATATAACATGATGCGCCAATGTCTATCACTGTAGACATTTGCTTCTGGTAGCCCTCAGCACTAGAGTGTCTGTGGTGGTTGTGATAACTGTGTAACATGTCAGTACAAGTCATTATTCATCTAGTAGTCGTATACACAGTCCTGTCAAATATAAAATCGTGTGTGACTGAGTGTTGTGTGTGTTTCCAGAGGAATGGATTAT
This sequence comes from Protopterus annectens, assembly GCF_019279795.1. NCBI lineage: Eukaryota > Metazoa > Chordata > Ceratodontiformes > Protopteridae > Protopterus > Protopterus annectens. The sequence goes on along the minus strand of NC_056737.1, from coordinate 202,258,024 downwards.
GGACCATTCACACACACTACACTCCCCATTGCCCTAGTTTAGCTAGTCTGCTGATGTCGGTCACCTTGAAATACCCCTTTGGAGAAGGATCATCTCTATAAGCTCTGTATCGTGTGCAATAACTGCATAATGCTATAGTGTAATGTACCTAGTTAGTTAGGCATTCTAATTCCAGACATGGTAACTGTGAAACCCTGTGTGTGTTGGGATCAATAATTTTGAGGCCATTCATAGACACTACACCTTCCATTGTCCTACTTTAGCAAGGTTGCTGATGTCATTCACCTTATAATACACCTTTGGATAAGGGCTAGCCATATAAGTTCTGTGGCGTGTGTGATAACTGTGTAATGCTGTAGTGTGATGTACTAGTTAGGCAGGAGGTCTACTCTCAGACATGGCAACTGTGAAACTTTGCATGTATGTGTAGGGAACAATGATTTTGAGGCCATTCACAGACACTACACCTCTCATTGCACTATTTAGCAAGGCTGCTGATGTCATTCACCTTCAAATACATAGATATATATATATATACATATATATCTATACATACATATGTATATATAGGGTTCCTATTAGATGAACGAATGATCAAAATGTTGAGTACAACATGCTCGACACACTTTGATCGATTGTTCATCTAACTGGATACTGAAAAAGACGAAAACCGGAGTTCCGAAAAGTTTTAGTTGGCCATGGTGGTGAGTATAGCTTGCGATGCAAGGACGCTACACTGTCTGGAATGGCTAGGTAAGTGAATTCCGTACTTGTGTGTGTATGTTGTGATCTCCAGGTAATTGCCCTTACCCCAATGTAGAGCGATCTCAGAGTTGGTATACATATATATAGTTGGGGGGGTGTGGGGGGGTGAAGCCCCCCACTTTCTTTTAAAACTAGAAGAGTGTGTTTAAGAGTGTGTTTAAGTTTGAAAGTTATTGAATAATGTGCGAATGTATGGATTTATATGTATTAGTTGTATGCGTGTGTGCTGCATGTTAGTGTAGGGAAAGTGTGGGAAAAACAAAACTTTTTGGAACTCCGGTTTTCATTAGTTTAAGGGTTCGATTAGATGAACGTTCACTCAAAGTGTGTAGAGCATGTTGTATTTGACATTTTGATTGTTCGTTTATCTAATATAGACCCTATATATATATATATATATATATATATATATATATATATATATATATATATATATAGAGACACACACACACACACACACACACACACACACACACATATGTATACATACATATACATACATCTATACCTCTCTCTCTCTCTCTCTATATATATATATATATATATATATATGAATCTATATACACATATATATAAACATGTATATAAATATATATGTCTATGTACATATACACATATATCTACATATAAATATATATATTATATATATATATATATATATATATATATATATATATATATATATATATACACACACACACACACATCCTTCTTATGTGTAGAACTGACTGTTGTATATACCTTTCCAGATGTATCACACAATAGTTATCTGTTATGTGTATAGTTAGACATCACAACATACTTGATTAAACAGTAATATCACTTACAAGTACTACACAACTGTAGAAGTCAAAGCAGTTGTTCAATACTATTCAGTACGTGTACTGGCAGAGATATGTGGAAAAGTACCAGCTATCTTCACAGCTGTGATGGTGTAGTGTTTAACTGCTGTGACTATAGTGTACAGGGTCCTGGGTTCAAGACCTGCAAAGGCTGTTTATTTTGTTGCTAGGCAGAACAAGGGCTGTTAGACACAGAGTAGTTAAGGCAGTTTTGAGGAGCTTTAAGTGTGTTTGCATGGATTTGCACGATGGTAAGCTCCACTAACGTATGGTTAAATGAGTAGGTGCTTACACTGTGTAAGCTTCACTTACAAGTGTGCAAATCAGCTTAGTGTTTACATTTAAGCAATGGTTACACCTGTTAAGTATAGCTTAGCCTTGGTAAGCACTGATCACATTCCACTCTGATAAAAGCAGGGTAATGACAATATTAATAAGCGTTTTTCATGTAATGTACATAACATGCTTCTATGTGCTGTCAGTACAGTAGCAAGGGATGTGAGTATACTGTTTGGACACCTGTGTATATATGGCTAGGACATCAATCTCTTCCTGTAGTATGTGTTTCATACATGGGGAGTATCTCAGGCTATATGCAGTCACAGCATTAAATTACCACTGTCGACAGCACTTTCCCAAGTAAGAGTGGATTGGAGATTGTAGTACTGGAACCATACACCCTTGCATGCAAAGCTGGAGTCTGACTACTGACTACTGTGTTGTCAATGTGTGAGCTGTGTGTTATCAAGTACTTGCTACTGTATACTGATCTGATATGTGCATATTAACTGTAGACTACTATGTGTATAGGACATGTCATTGAGGGCTGCTGTCATGTAGCACTCGCATACCTATCAGTGTCAGATGTCTATCTGTCAAAACAGTAATCGTAATGCATAACCGGTTGGCTAGCTGATGTCTGTTTGTCCTCTGTACAGATGTGCAGATGTCAGATATCCATCTGGGCTGTTCACAGACAATCTATGCTGGACTGACTCTGACATGTCTGCCCAGCTGTGTTATGAATGCCACAAGTATGAAACCACACCCTGTATACACCACATGCCATGGATCTCCCAACTACACTAGCACAGTCACCAGAACATGCTTGGTTACAGGACTCCAACCCAGACACTGGCCATGTTATGTAATATAGTTTGCATACAAGTCAGTTGGTGCACCTCACTGGGCCTCTGCAAGAGACAACCAGATGACTGGATATTGCATGTAACTGTTACCCTGAGGAATCAGTCATTTGGCATCAGTTGATAGATGGCCTGCTGAAAAATGTCAGGTGGCATGATAACACTGTACCCACATCCCAATTCTTCTCATCTATCCATGGACAATATCCTGGTACACACCTGGACCTATGGGCCCCAGTACCAACATATGTGTTACTGTGCATTGCTGATAATAACAGTGTTTGTTTGTTTGTAAACCTGCTGTTGATAATACCTCTAGGACCTCCTCACACACTGTACCACCCATTGCCATAGTTAGAAATGGCTGCTGCTGTACTGCACTTTACATGTACCTTGTCATACTCTTCACCCTGTGGGCTACCTGGAGCTTGCAGTACCAGCACAACACTGTTGTACAAATGGCTAGATAGACATGGGTTACCCTCTGAGTCTTGGAAAGTGTGTGTATGTGTGCATGTGTATATTTGTAGGATACATCATTCTGAGGCCACATTGTCCAAATGCAATGTAACTGCCCATACACTGTAAGGCATAGTGATGTTGCTGACATTCAGAGAGCCATGACAAACAATCACACTACTATCCCAGTGGTATGTGCAATAAATTCCTATCCGTGTAGTAGGACTGTTGATATAGACAAGGGTTTGTATTGCAATCCTGGTCAATGTGTGATTGTGGGTACATCAGAGTATTACCATGGGTGTCAGTGAGCAACATACCCAATGTGTGCTGTGGGTGTTGGGTATACTGTTGTGACACCATGGTACCCTCACCACATGTTCCAAGGTCCACTATATGAGGACCACTGTCATCATCGACCATACATGTAACTGAGTACACTATACAGGCCAATGATGCCTGTGCTATGTGCAAGGTATCTATAACAGAATGGATTCACTGACATGGTAGTTTGCACTGGTAGACCCAGGTCTGTCAGATGTGTCTATGACTGTAATGTGTTTGTCAATGTGTCTATGACAGTATAGCATACTATGTGCTGTCCAGTAACACCCAGTACATCCCCCATTACTATACTGTACAAGGCCTGGTGATGTTCCTCACCTAAGAAGAGACTCAGGACACACCTCATCCTACAGCTGTGTGTTGTGTGCAATTATGCCAAAAACATTATTATCAATATGTACCTAGGTAGGGGTTCTACTGTTAGTGTTGCCAAGTCCATGTGTGTGTATGTGAAGGGATCTACTTCAGTTCACTGAATATACATGTCACAGGAGGTCATTTGTCCATAAACTGACTGACATATGATGACATTTCAGTGGACTCCTGTGATGGTTATTATTTCCATCAAAACAGGTGGTAGATGTGTACATGCCCTCTTTCCCACTGTAGAGCTGAACATTGATACTGGACTTGGTATATATAGTTGGCTGTTAATGTTGTGGACACAACCACCCTCATTGGGGTTATTGTGTGTATCCCGATGCTTAGTCTGCTGTAATACTGTAGAGTGTATGTTAACAGGTTAGGTAGTCATCAATCACACGATGTGCAACTGTACACCACCCCACAATCTCCAAAGTGTAGGGCTGTGCCACACATACTAGCACACCTATGTTTACCAATGCCAGGATTGCCATAAATATGGAAAGGGGACACATACCCTGCCAGTACCATCGTTGATGACATTAAAGTAGCAGACTGATTAAGTACTGCTGTGATGTTTTGATGTTTTGCCTATTATGTCTTGGTGGAATACAAATACAGTACATCCATGTGTACAGTAATGTGTGTGTATAGCATCAACACCAAAGTCTCTATGTGTGTCTGTTATATGAAAACATGTGGTGTGTTCCACCCAGTACACTGTACATTGTCCACTGTAGATGGGCTGCTGATATCAGCCGCCATGGACTCATGTATATACACCCCTCAGACCTACCAGCCATGTGGCACATGCAGTAATTATTATAGAGACCTATTACCTGTGTGCAGCTGTACCCAGGATATGACACAGTCAAAATGTGTCACCACAGTGCCAAACCCCTTGTAGGATACAACAGCAGACCAAACTCCTGATGACACATATACACCTCCAGCAGAAACAGAATACATTATGGAGACCACTATCAGTCAGTGGTCATACCAGCTATATTGCCCCATGCCTACAGAGCTACACATCCTGACATGTAAGCAGTAAACTTGCCTGCTGAAAACATATTACAAAGCATTACATTGATGCACCTTTGTACATTCACCCTGTGCATCAGAACCATAGTAGCCTGTCCCTGCATTGATGGTATGGATGGCAGGGACGTGGCACAGGTATCATCATATGCACAGGGTATGGTGTGGGTTTCCCAAAGACCTAGGCTGAGCCATTTGGTTGACATCATGTGTGTGTGATAGAGGGCTTTGCTATTAATTTAGCTGTGAAGATGTGGCGTGTGTAGGTATGGAGGTGCCCTAGCTGTCTTGGTGATGTGTGTGTGTGTGTGTGTGTGTGTGTGTGTGTGTGTGTGTGTGTGTGTGTGTGTGTGTGTGTGTGTGTATGCACACAGTTTGGCCATTTGCCTGCCCTATACATGGGTTTGTTGTTCAGTTGCAGACCGTACATGGCAAGGTGTGCAGTTCACTATCACTGGCCACGGACACAAGAACTGTGCCTGTCGGGTTCCACGAGCAGTAGCAGGTACAAGGCCAAATATGTTACTCTCCCTTGAGGATGACACCTGTTCACTGGCTCCGGGTCCCTGTTGGGACCAGCCAGGGCCATGTGCATGTGGCCTGCTGTGGTGTGGTGTGGACAGCGCCCCCCCTGCAGTGCTGGTGCTGGTACTGCCATTATGGGAGCGGCTATGACTTCTTGCACATCCACAGAGACCTCCACCTGTTGGTGTTGCTGATCTATGTCCACGTGTCACTGTATTCCCACCATATGCTCTAACATGGACAGTGTATGGTCAACCAGTCCCACCAGCTCGCCAAACCGTCTATCCATGACCTCTGCAAAATAATGGTGGGCACCTGCGAGAGCATGGATGGTGTCAATAACAGCTGAATGAGTAGGCCTCTGTAGCCTCAGACCCTGTCTGGTATACCATTCCATATGTGCCTGTGCTTCCATGAAGGCCTAAACCTCAAAATGCACTTTCTCAAGGCACTCCTAAAAATGGAGAACATCGATATCTGTGCAGTAACTGAGACCTGGTTGAAGGCTCCAGAGAGCACCCCTACAATACCAGGCTACAACTCTTACCACACTTTTAGGCTACCAAACCAGGATCGAAACACTAAAGGTGGAGGAGTGTCCATATTCACCAAGGATATTCACACCACCATGTTAGTTGGCCAACACAATGTGTCTGGAATTCTTCAGGTGCAACCAACACTAGGTAAGGCTGCAATCGAACGTGTAGCTTGTTATAGATCCCCCACCATGCCCCAAGATTCTCACTACACCTTTCTAAACATACTGGAAAATATTAATATACAACCAAACACCCTAATACTGGGTGATTTCATCTACCCTGCCATTAAATGGGAAAACTACTAGTGCACCAACACCTTTGCCCAACAGTTCTTGGAATTCATAAATTCCAATGCCCTGGATCAACTAATTCATAGTCCCACCAGGGGCTTGAATATCCTAGACCTGGTCATTACCAACATGGGAAATTGATGCTCCCCACCTATGGTCACCCCCTCATTGGTCAGGTCAGACCATAAGCTAATCACCCTTAACATCCACATCCCACCCCCATCCCCCAGTAAGGAAACCTCCATAAAAAAATTCTCCAAGGCCAACTTCATGCTACTCATGTCAGAAGTTACAAACTTTATGACACCCATGCAGATGGGAACTGAAAGTTCAACTGCTGAGTCCTACACTAAGGCACTGTACGAGCACATCCACTCATGCATGAATCATACCATCCCAACTAGAACCAAGATGCTCTCCTCCAAAAAAAGGAAGCCAATCTGGTGGTCCCCTGCCATAAACAAACTTTACAACAAAAGGAAAAGACTGTTGCAGAAAAGAGGAAAATCCCAGGATGCAAAAATCTCCCTTACCAGCCTCAGTAAGAAGCTGAGATCCCTCATAAAATCCTCCAAAGCTAGTTACGAAAATTAAATTGACAAAGATTCCAAAGACAACCACAAGGCATTCTATAACTAGGTCAATAATCTAAATGGCAATGCTGAGATCTGCTCTGAGCTACAACAGAATGGCATTAAATATACTGATCCCAAGGATATTGCCAATATCCCTGGCAGATCGATTCAGTGCCAGCTTCACCCCCCCACACCCCCTAAATGGCCCATGTCAATACTGGAAGATTGCCACATTCCAGTAATAACAGCCACACAGCTAATAAATGCACTCTCCAAAGCTAAGAATACAGCATCCATGGGACCAGATGACATCCCGGGCTGTGTACTACATGAACTACAAAATGAACTGGCACCTCACCTAAGTGTCATATTTAATCATACCCTCACCTCAGGCTTCATGCCCACTGAACAGTGCACAGCTACAGTTATCCCACTCCACAAGGGGGATCCACCTTGGATCCCGGGAACTACCGCCCCATCAGTCTGATGAGCCTGATCTGCAAGGCCATGGAACATATTATCATGGAACTTATAAACAAAGACATTGGCAACCTTAAAACACTGGACCCCACCCAGTTTGGGTTTGTGAAGGGCCATTCTTGTCTCCTGAACCTTATTGACTTCTTTGAATCAGTCCCCAGAGCCGTAGACGAGGGTAAGGCAGTCCACACAGCCTATCTGGACCTCACCAAGGCCTTTGACACCATCCCCCACTCTGGAATCATAGATAAACTTACTAAGCTGGGCATTAATCCCTACATCACTCGATGGGATGCCAACTGGCTTACTGACAAAACCCACACTGTAAAAGTAGCTGACTCCAAATCCAGCTCCAGACAAGTGACAAGTGGAGTCCCACAGGGTTCAGTCCTGGGACCTCTCTTGTTTGGCATCTACTTCACTGAAGTACAGGCCAACACTACGGGACTCTGGCTAACAAAGTTCGCAGATGATTGCAAACTGGGAGCCATTATTGAATCCCCAAATTATGTGGATACTCTACAAAAGGGCATTAACGAAACAGATGCTTGGTGCCAGAGACATGGGCTCAAGCTCAATGCCAAGAAATGTACAGTTATCCCCTTTGGGAAAAAACATGTACCCATGAATTATCACATAGGTGGCAGAACACTAAACACCGAAAGTGTGATAAAAGACTTAGGGACACATATGGACAGTGGTCTCACCTTCAATAACCACATCGCCACAACAGTCAGGAAATCCTTCTGTGTGGCACACCTCATCACTAAGGGCTTTTCATCCAGGAAAAAAGGAGGTTATTGTCCCACTGTACTCATTCCTCATTAGACCCATTATAGAATACAACGCCCCATTTGGTATGTACCTCTCAAGACATCTGCAACAACTGGAAAGGCCACAGAAATACCTCACTAAAGGAATCACAGGCCTAAAGCAGATGCCCTATAAGGACTGCCTTAAAAAACTCCAGCTATACTCTGCCGCATATTGTCTACCCTGAGGTGATCTCTGCTTAACATACAAGGCCATGTCAAACCCAGAGCTGTTGGACATGCTACACTTAAAGAAATTCCAATCCCTCAGAGCCACATGCTCCAGGGATCTAAATCTTGTCATCACAATAAACAAAACATGCTGGAGGGATAGGTTCCTGACCTAGAAACTCCCCAGACTCTGGAATAGACTGCCCATACATGTCAAGCAGAGCACCTCTTTGTCCCTCTTCAAAAGGAACCTTGATGATTGGATGGGAGAAAGGAAATTCACCCCGGGATCACATCAGTTGCCCTGCTAGACAGGGGTCCAGGGAAGTAAATAGTGTGGGAAGAAATAGCCAGGGAATTGTTATGGCTAGGCTTGAATAGGCCCTAGGGCGGATAGACAAGTACCAGCCTATGAACCTATGAACCTAAAACATGTATATGGTGACACCAGCTGTGGCACTGCTGCCAGGGTCATGATGTCCGGCAGCTCTCCTATAAGCACCCCTGTACATGTGCCTGTGTGGTGACCTGCCAGACATCCAGCTATGGCTGTTGTATACAGACACACTTGCCATAGTCCCCACACTGCCCTGTTTCATGCCACCACCCACCAACTGCCTTTGATCTATGGCCACCGGTGATGGGGTATGTTTAGGCAATGTGACTGTGTGCGGGGATGGGGTGGATAACAGTGCAATGTCAACCAATGGCACAGCTTCAGCCACTGACAACCCAGCCTGTGTCTCACCACACCTATCATCATTGTCAGAGTCTGTATGGACACTAACTTCACATTCCCCTGCAGGAGGGACCCTGGCCCACCTTGCCACCTGTGAGGGGAAAACAGAAACCTTACTTTCAGACCTGTATGTCATTGCTTACCTCTACACCCACACCCACACCTCCACCCCCCCCACACACACACGTGCAGACACACACACACACACACACACACACACACACACACACACACACACACACACACACACACACACACACACACAAACACACACTTACAGGTGTGGTGGCATATAGATATTACAGACACCTCTGATTACCCAAATGTCAGCATGCATGACATATAGCAATCAACAGCATGCAGTGCAGCTATCTCAATCCCTGTTACTGACATTATACATCTCTGTGATGAGTGAGTTGTGTTAGTAGTTGATACCCTTCCCCTGGAACAGACTGCACCCATGTACACAGTATTGCTGTGCACCTGTTAAGCACCCAGCCATGTACTGTGCACCCTACCTCACAAGTGTGCACACCATTGCTGACTGTGTATATGTGTGGCAGTTATGTTTGTTCTTTTGCCACAGCCCCTATGTGTTTGACAGATACATACCTGGGCTGATATGAGGACAGATGGCAATAGTGAGTGCCTGATATTTAATTTGCAGATCTCATCATCAGCAGTGCACTTCTCAGCAATGAAATCCTATTATACTGACAACCTCCCAAGCTTACTGTGGCTATGAGGAGTGTACACACCCTTATTGACATGCCACCATCTTCTCCAATATGACATGAGGCCACAATATTGCATATGTTACCATTACGCATACCTGCTATGTGACATATGACCTGTGCAATCACATGCAGTATCAAACAAATGTGTTAGTTGTGCAGATGTTGATAGTGATGCATACAATATGTGGGTTGCACAAGTATGCACACCCTTAACACAATGTTTTGTTGCAGCACCTGTACGTGATTAACAGCAGTAACTTTTTATGGAAGGTGTATACTTGCATGGCCCATCCTCACTTGACATTATGTGGTCACCCCTCCCTACAAATATCCCCCAACTCTGCCAGATTGCAAGAATGGCTCATGTGCACAGCCGTTTGAGGTCACACAGTCCCTACATTATTGCTGCTGAGTCATGGTTATGTCTTGCACAATGCATGACCTTGACTGTGTTCAGATACAGCCATTCTATGCAACCTTCCGACATATGCTTTGGTTCACTGTTGTGTTTCAGGGTGACATACCACCCCATCCTCAGCCATTTTGCAGATGCATGACAACTATGGGCCACACATGAGTTTGACTTTGCGGTGTTCCACATACAGAACAACATGTCTACTCCATAGTTTCTGCTAATTAACAGCAAACCTACAGGTGTACACTGGCACCAGCAGGGTACAGATGGGGATGTTGGGTGTGAGGTGGACTGAGGTGATGCTTGTGCAGCTCATGTATCTTTACTAATAATGTCTGTAGGTTTTAGCCTTGATCTCAGAACACCATAACACATTGCAACACATGCATCTGGGAGACTTGATGTTATGCATATGGTACCTGGAGAGAGCCCTGGATGATCTGAGTACCCTAACCCATAGACCACAATAATGCAGAGTCCAGGTAATTGTTGACACGGTACTATGCAGGCAGTACCTGCTAGACATTCTTGCAAGTCCCCAGTGTTGCTGCATGTGTCTGGGTAGCCTCCATGACTGGTTTGCAATATGTGCTGTCATCTGTCTTGGATGGGCATCTGTTTATTTCTGACATGAATGCAGTCCCATAAGTCATACACACATACATGACTGTCTGCACTGTTTGCCGTGGTATATGCAATGTTGATGTAAGGCTACTTTTCCTACTCCTGAGTGCTACTTTTCAGATATGGGATGTATTCCATGGTTTGTAACAGGTGTGTAAGCCAGGGCTGCCTCTGTTGCAGGTGAGTGGGCAGATGTCATGGACAGATGTCTTGGACAGCAGAACATTAATTGGTATGACATCTAGGTCCTATATGTGATGGAGGGTGTGTATTCCAGTAGAGTGAATGCTGTCAGTACCTCACAAGCTGCTTCCACAATATGTTATTTGGAGTGTGTGCACACATATGCATCCAGTGTTTGTTAAGGTATGTATTCCCCATAATTATTGTCCTAACATAGGTTTCCATATTACACATCCATTGCTCATTTTAGGATCACATTACAGGTTGTAAACAGTGTGTAATGTGGTACTGTGATTTGCCAGTGTGTAGGTCTGGAATAGTTGCCATTGTGATAATGGTGTATACAGTTGTTTTGCACACTGTAGAAGGGTACTGTGTCAAACATGTCTGTACTGTAAGCCATTCCTCCTACCATTATGTTCATCTCTGTCCACACATCTTGCACTGACGGGTTGTGCGGTATAGTGCAAGACCCATACATACCCTTCAGATATGGCACCAAAGTGACCACTGTGATGCAGTGCAGTTAACAGGAACAATAACTGAACATGTACAGCATGCATTATGGGTAGATGTGTTACATGTGTACATGGCACATAGCATGGCCATAACATGGCCAGTGTATTGGCAAATGTGAAATAAAAATGTCCATACTCACCAGCCACAAGCTGCTGCCCTAGTTGGATACCAGAAGGACCTACATAGTTGTATGAGAAATGTAATGTCAGTAGCCACAGCTGTGCCATTGGTACAGGGTGGGAGCAGCATTTCAGAACATCATCTATACAAACCTACAATACTAGAGATTATGCACATCTGCTCCTTAATACACTGCAGCAACAGACTATATTATCTGACATATGCATATAAATACTTTACAGATGAGGATAGATAAGCAGCACTGGTCCACTAATGTGCCCTGGGGCCTTACCTGGATGCTCTTGCGCCATTGTGTGGGTGGCACCCACCTCCACAATACTTTCTTCGGCTGCTGGAATTTGCTGGTGTGTGGGTGCCCCAAGGCTGATGAGGAGCTCCTCCACATGAGTCAGTGGGGGCTGGGTGGTATGACCCCCACCTGTGGCTTGCTGGTCCCTTCTGACAGCAGAAGCATGTTGACGGGCATGGTGGAAGAGGTCAGTACAATGTCAGAAGCACGTTGACGGGCGTGGTGGATGAGGTCATTACAACAATGTCGTACCTGCTCATAACTTCAGTTATGCAGGCCAACATCATTTACCCTGCATATAAGCTTGTTTCACAGGGCAGTCCTCTCCTGAATATCATGTGATGTCCGTGAAAACAGGGTTCCATGATTATGCAGGAGGTACTGCACAATGATGTCTGTTTTGTCTGCAGTATATGCAGGCAACCTTTCCCTGGACATGGTATCTAAAAGATGTATACAGTTGACAAGGTCTGAGGACATCATACTGCAAGGTTATCGTACTTGATACTTAACATGTCCCTCACCCCCATCATATATGCATACCTAATTGGAACACACACATCACTCGGTATGTTTACACCAAACTTTCTGTTGGGACATATATCCTACTGTGCAGCACATACTGAACTTTGTTGTTATTCATGTTCCATGTTTAAACAGTATCATTGGTTGCCTGTTGCTGACAATGTCACCTGCATGCCATTATAATGGCCACTGTGGTTCCATATATGCATCTGTTCTGTTTGCTATGCAACCATTCCAAATCTGGTGTTTTGGGTTAGTGGGACTATGTATGCATGCTGTTATAGCTAATCCTGAGTTATGTTGACTATTACTGACAACATATGTTGTAACACTGCAACTCAATATCACATTTGGGAAGGCTGTTCCCAGCAGACCCACCTCTTCCACCTCATTTGGCCATGGCTGTAGGTTGCATCACATCTGGGACCTGACACGGGACATCTTCATCTGCTGGTTCTGCACTACCTTCAGTTGGACAGGGGATGGGGTCTGTGCCCCCTCTGGGAGTGCACACAGACAGGATCTTGTAACCTGAGGGTCTGGTGCATAGGGAGCTCAGCAGAGAATTGTGTGATCAGCAATACAACTGTGATGTCCTCGTATCACATGCAGAGGTTCAGCCTGCCCCTTCTGCTCAGCCACCAGCACAGTCACCTTCAGGGCCATGAAGCTGCAGTGGTGACTGCCTATGTGTGGGGAGATCAGGCCCACTATTTCCATTTGGCCTATATAGGGCTTCCTATTTCCAAACACCCCTCCCTGTCCAAGGCGTTTATCCACCACATGTGTCATACACCATCCCTGTATGCTGTTTTGTCCATAATGTCGGTCTTCCAAACTACCCTACCTCCCCATATATACCCACTATCCTTCCCTAACATTCCACTCTAACCTTAACACACACAGGGCAATGTGTTGCCAACACAAATGTCACACCATACATGACTGTCCATTTTGCACCCAGTAACTTGTGTTTATGGGTGCCTTAATCCCTATGTATCTAACAGCCCTTCTTCTGGCCAGCACATACATCATCAGTCCTTGCAGGTGTGTAACCCAGGACCCTGCACACCATAGCCACATATATTTACCAGTAAGCCATCTGGGCTGCAGGTATGTGTGAGGTGGTACCAAACATATCATACAGCACAGTCATTCAGCAGTAGGGACATTTGTTAATATGTACATATACAGATTCATATCACTTCACTGAAAGACCATTTCACTGACACCCATTTCACTGAGACAAACTCACCTAAGGTTAATGTCACCTAACAGTCATTGCACCTAATAATGATTTCACCAACACTGTAATGCAAGTCAAAGGTATATGTCCTTTTCCCCATTGTATTGCAATCCTGGTGTTAGTATGTATAGTTAGGGTCTATATTAGAAGCACGAAAGTGCTTCTGTGCGAATGCAAAAATAGCGTCACAAAAACATCAAAATGCATTTGAGCGTTTCGATGTATTTGTTATACGGCAAGGAGGTAGTTGGCCAACTACCTGGAGTTGCCCTTTCTGTCACTATAGTGTGATCTTGGAGTTGCTATATTTAGTTAGGGGGGTGGGGGGCAAGGCCTTCCACCTGTTTATGGTTGTATTTTAGTTTTTTTCGCAAAAGGCCACATTAATTTTTTCCCTAGGTTCGCAATTTTTAGCCTTCGTGCATTATGTGTCGATTTTTGTGTAGTCGCACATATGCACTTTTGCTAGAATAATATAGACCCATATAGTTAGGGGTGGTGTGGGGGGGCGTGGCCCCACACCAAGTTGGGTTTTACCATATTATGTAAAACAACACCAGACAACAGAAAACCAACTTATGTGGAGGTCTACACCCCCACACCCCCCATTGTGGGGGTGTGCCCCAAATGACCCCTGTAACTATACTTACTAACACCAATATCGCACTACAGTGGGGAACAGGACACATACCTTTGATGTGCCTAAGACCACTGCTTGTAAGTGAAATGGGCTTTGGATGAAATGAACGTTCAATGAAATGAACTGTAGGTGATTTGGTCTCAGTGAAATGGGTGTTAGTGAACTGGTCATTCAGTGAAGTGATACGAATATATATATATATATATATATATATATATATATTTATATGGGTCTACTTCTTTTGACCTAACTCCCATTTGCCTGACACCCATTTGCCTGAGACCAAATGACTGAAATTTAATTTGCCTGACACTTCATTTGCCCCCCACACCCCCCTTTGTGGGGGGTGTGCCCCCTACACCCCCCCTAACTATATATTCTAACTCCAGGGTCGCACTACAGTGGGGAAGGGGGCATATTCCATTTCCTTACTAATAATACTTGTCAGTCAAATGAAGTGTCGGGCAAATGAAGTGTCAGGCAAATGAAATTTCAGTCAAATGGGGTCAGGCAAATGAGTGTCAGGCAAATGAAACTTAGGTCAATAGAAGTAAACCCATATTTATATATATATATATATATAGGTTCATAGGTTGGTACTAAGCTATCGGCCCTAGGGGCTATACAAGCCTAGCCATAACAATTCCCTGGCTATTTCTTCCCACAGTATTTACTTCCCTGGACCCATGTCTAGCAGGGTGACTGACATGATCCCCTGGGTAAATTTCCTGTCTCCCATCCAGCCATCAAGGTTCCTTTTGAACAGGGCCAAAGAGGCACTCTGCCTGACATGTATGGGCAGTCTATTCCAGAGACTGGGGAGTCTCTGAGTCAGGAACCTATCCCTCCAGCATGTTTTGTTCATTGTGATGACAAGGATTAGATCCCTGGAGTGTGTGTCTCTGAGGGACTGGGATTTCTTTAAGTGTAGCATGTCCAACAGCTCTGGGTTGACATGGCCTTGTATGTTAAGCAGAGATCGCATCTGAGTAGATGATATGCGACAGAGTATAGGTGAAGTTTTTTTATGATGGTCAGCATAGGGCATCTGCTTTAAGACTGTGATTCTTTTAGTGAGGTATTTCTGCGGCCTTTCCAGTTGTTGCAGATGTCTTGAGAGGTACATACCAAATGGGGCATTGCATTCTATAATGGGTCTAATGAGGGACAAGTACAGTGGGACAATGACCTCCTTTTTTCTGGATGAAAAGCCCTTAGTGATGAGGTGTGCCACATATATGGATTTCCAGACTGTTGTGGTGATGTGGTTATCAAATGTGAGGCCACCGACCACCTGTGTCCCTAAGTCTCTTATCACACTTTCGGTGTTTAGTGTACTGCCACCTATGTGGTAATTCACAGGTACATGTTTTTTTCCCAAAGGGGATAAATATACATTTCTTGGCAATGAGCTTGAGCCCATGGCTCTAGCACCAAGCATCTGTTTCTGTAAGGCCCTTTTGTAGAATATCCATATAATTTGGGGATTCAATAATGGCTCCCAGTTTGCAGTCATCTGCAAACTTTGTTAGCCAGAGTCCCTTAGTGCTGGCCTGTACTTCAGAGAAGTAGATTCCAAACAAGAGCAGTTCCAGGACTGAACCCTGAGGTACTCCATGTGTCACTTGTTTGAAGCTGGATTTGGAGTCGGCTACTTTTACAGTGTGGGTTCTGTCAGTAAGCCAGTTGGCAGCAAATCGAGTGACGTAGGGATTAATGCCCAGCTTAGTAAGTTTATCTATGATTCCAGAGTCAGGGATGGTGTCGAAGGCCTAGGCGAGGTTCAGATAGGCTGTGCGGACCACCTTACTCTTGTCCATGGCTCTGGAGACTGATTCGAAGAAGTCAGTCAGGTTCAGGAGACAAGATCGTCCCTTCACGAAACCAAACTGCATGGGGTCCAGTGTCTGGACGTTGCCAATGTCTTTGTTTATAAGTTCCATGATAATACGTTACATGGCCTTGCAGATCAGGCTTGTCAGACTGATGGGGCAATAGTTCCCAGGATCCAAGGTGGATCCCCCTTGTGGAGTGGCATAACTGTAGCTGTGTGCCACTCAGTGGGCATGAAGCCTGAGGTGAGGCTATGATTAAACATGACACTGGCAGGTACCGAGCAGCCATACCCCTCTCTACCCAATAGGTAACTACTCTTCTCTCCTTAGGAACTATTACTTGAGCCATCTATTCTAGCTATCTCTGTATCTTTGGGCTTTGCTGTAGTATACCTTTTGCCCACTAGGTGGCACCCTAATCTAGGCCTGAGTGGTCATCCATTATCTCTACTCCCCTGTATTGGATTCCAGACTACTTTCAATTACCTTGTTGCACTTGACTGCTCCTAAAATTGTCCCTCTCTACTTATCTGTTGTCCTCCTATTCCTCTCTACTATCCATTAGCAATCAAACAGCTGAGCTATCACACCCCACTCACCTGGAACTGCCAAGGGCTCCTCAGCAGTCTGCTGCTCACTGATTGTCTCTGGAATTTCTTCCTTTACCTGCTCCAACCCTGAGGGCTCACTCCACTCCCCTACCCTACCTCCAATTCCCACCCTCCGGTACTCCTAAACTTATACATCCAAACCACACCCTCTCCCTCTCCAAACCAATGACAACAATCACCTTATTAACGTACTATACACACCTCTCTCTAACCACCCCTAGTATAACTCCTCCCCTCCAAAGAACATGGGTAAAGCTTATTAGTCACGATGCAAACACTAACTTCCCAAATCCAATGAAAGTTCCTAATCTTTGTTACATTCTTACCTTCTCTAACAGCAGCCCACCTGCTAACCTCTTATGAACAGTCAAAATATTTACAGCTGAATTTCCCTAATATGCAAACACGTATTATATCTCTAACTAACTCCCCAGAACACATAAATATAACATCTTTACCTAGCTATTTACCCACAAAATATCACAGACTAACCCATATCAAATACAACTATCTAAAACCCAGAAAACCTCTCCACCATTACTATAACCTCCACAATCCCTTAAACAAACTATTATACCTTTCCTTACTAGATGGAGACATCCATCCTAACCCAGGACCAGGTCATAAAACAAGCGTAGAACCACAAACTCATGTTCCCTCTTCCCCTAATATCCCATCCTAATCTCCCAACTCACTCTATATAGCTCACCTCAATATTCGCAGCATAAATAATAAAACTGCCCACCTCCATGGTCTCTTGGATGTTCATTCCTTTGACATACTTTGTTTAACAGAAACATGGCTAAAACCCGCTATGCAAGATGTTGAAATCATTCCACCTGGGTACAACATCTTGAGAAAAGACCGCAAAGCAAAAAAAGGAGGGGGAGTTGCTATTCTTTATAAAGAAGGGCTACAAATATCAATACTAGATTTCAGTTCCCCTTCACAAAACAATGTAGAAATCATTAGTACTAAACTTCAGCTTAATCCTAGCAAATCCCTAAATATAATATGTATCTACTTGCCCCATGGTAACAACACCCATTGGAAGGTATCCTTGCTGAGCTCTGCTCAAATATTCCCCAAGAGACAATAATTCTTGGAGACTTTAATATAAACTGGAAGGAATGCTCTACTGAAACACCAACTTCCCATATTAACCTTCATGGCTTCTCACAAACAATCAACTCCCCAACCAGAATTAATAAACCCAACAATAAATAATGTATGCTAGACTGGATTCTTATAAATAATCACCAAAAACTCTACAATGTAGGGACCATCTCTGACGATGTAAGTGACCATTCTCTCACTTATATAATCAGGCAAAGGTCTAGTGTACACAACCCAACCATATATAGAACAATAAGAAGCAACAGAAATTTTAACCCTGATAACTTCCAAGCTGAACTAAAAGCATGTGATTGGTCACCCATAAAATACCTCCCACTTGACAAAGCAGTAAACTACTTTAACTCTAAATTCTTAACACTCCTTGACCACCATGCGCCAAAGTGTTCCATCAAAATTAAATCTAAAGCCGCTACATGGCTTACAAAGGAAACCAGGCAAAAATATTCAACACAGAAATAAAGCCTGGGCATGATGGAGAACAACTAAAAACCCCACAGACCAACAACAATTCAAGCAAAAAAGAAACGAGACAAAAAAAGCTATACTTGAAGATAAAAAAAACTTTTACTGCCACCTCCAACAGACCAACCAAAATAATCCATGAAAGTTCTGAGCTAGCATAAACAGACTACTTAAATCAGGCCAATCCTCAACACCACCCCCTATAGGAGCAAATCCCAACAATCCAAAGCAAACTGCTAATGCTTTTAATACCTTCTTCACAGACACCATCCAAACACTTGCTAATCAACTAACAGCCGATAGCTCTGCCTTTTCAACCTTTACTACTAAATCTCTTCCAACACTAAACCTGCTACCTGTCTCAACGTCTCCCATCTGTAACCTTTTATACAAGCTAAAACCTACTACCCCTTCAGCTGACCAGCTACCTGCTGAATATCTGCAAAAGGAACCCAAAGCCATAGCATATCCTGTATCACTGTTGATAACTAGAACCATACAAGAAAGCACTATTCCCACCATCTGGAAAATCTCCCACATTATCCCTCTACACAAGGGTGGAAACTCCATAGAATATTCTATCGTCCTATAGCACTACTCTCCCCTTAGCTAAAATAATGGAAAAGTGTATCCATAGACAGTTCCTAGATCATCTACTTCAAAACAATTTACTGGCCAAATGTCAACATGGCTTCAGGCCTTCCCACCGTACAACAACTGCACTCCTATCCTTCACTGACTGCATCAATAATAACTGTAATAACAATCTTATCTCTTCAGCACTCTTCATCGACCTTTCAAAAGCATTTGACATGGTCAACCATGATCTGCTTATTAATATACTAAAATCCTTTTCTCTGGATACAATGACTATAAAATGGTTCCAGTCCTACCTGGACAATAGACAACAGGCAGTGCTATGGGACAACAACCTATCATCTCATCTCCCTGTTACCCTAGGTGTTCCTCAGGGCTCCATATTGGCCCCCCTTTTTTTCTCATTAGTTATCAATGACATTAACCTAGCTATTCCTCCAGCTAACTGTGTACAATAAGCAGATGATTCAACAATAATCTGCTCAGCTAATTCTCAAGCCCAACTGCAGACTCTAACTCAGAAAAATGTTTAATACAACAGAAAACTGGTTTCTACAATGCTGCCTGCTCTTGAACCCCCTAAAAAAACTAAACTCCTACTCTTCACTCCTACCCGTAAGTCACTCCCAATGAATTTTTCAGTCTTATCCAATAATGGTATACTCATATTTCCTGATCCGACAACTAAACTTCTAGGGGTAATCATTGATAACAACCTGAACTTTGAAACCCACATCAACAATACCATAAAAACTGTCAACAGGAAACTAGGCTCCCTTTATAGGATTAAACCCTTCCTCTCCCCACTAGCTAGAGCCACTATTGCCCATTCCCACCTTATCTCCACACTTCTCTATGCTTCTTCAATATATACTAACTTGTCAAAAAATAACTTTAACAAGCTAGCCAACTCATACAACAGCATTACTGCTTCCCCTTCAAGACCTATCACTGCTGTAACCTGAAACAGTTAGGTTGGTTAGAGCTTCAGAATCAAATTCACTTTAACCAACTCACCATTGCCCACAAGACCATCTTCCAACCTGCCAATACCCCAATACTTTCTAACATCATTACCCAATATAAAAACATTACCCAATATAAAAACCTTAAGACTTTATGCTCATCTAATAAATACCAACCTAAGGCAATGTGATCTAAACAAGCTAGAGACCTGCTACAACAAAATCGCCAAATATGCCACAGGGGCATCCTACCGTAGTCACCACTGCCTCTCACTTGCTGAACTGGGCTGGCTTGAACTTCCTCACCTCCTTCAGTGGTATCAACTCTCACTCGCCCACAAACTAGTAAACCATCCACTAAATGTCCCATCCCTCCAGAATCTACTCCAACCCTATCGCACCACCAGACCACTAAGATCCAGCAGCAAAAATCACTTGCAGATCACTAAAGCCAATAACTCTGCTGGTGAAGCACTATTCTCTTGCGCCATAGCCAAATTATGGAACTCACTCCCACCCACAATTACCTCCATACCATCATGCACCCACTTCAAAACTTTACTAAAAGCGCAACTTAAAAAATGCTGGCTATGCCCTTGCAACTCCCACTCTAATATCATCCACCCCATCCAACCACTAGCTTTTTTTCCACTCCACTAACTACCTTGATTATAGCAAGCTCAGATGCTCATAAGCCAGTACTTATTATACAGCACAAACTTCTTCTTCTTGTAACATTTGTTAACATCTGGTGTGCACTTCACAGATAAAGATTCTAGTTGTCTACTGATGTACTATGTTCTTCATCTGTAAATATGTTGTAAGTAATTGCTATGTAAATTGTTATTCACTATGTAATCCAATGTATATACTGTCTGTTTATTTTAACTGTGGAGCTTTTCTCCCCAGGCCTCCGCTGAAAATGGACCTACGTCCAGTCGGACACTCCCGGTCAACAAATTTAAATAAATAAATAAATAAATAAATAAAACTACTTGTATCAACATGTAAATCTAACAACATGGCAGGAGATGGTCTGTTCTCTAATGCATTTGGAAAATATTGGAACCATCTCCCTCATGAACTAATATCACTGTCTTCTTTTATACTTTTTAAGCACAATCTCAAACTCTACCTTAAAACACATTGGTTATGTCCCTGTATAAATCCAGACTAATGTCAACTTGTATCCCTGTTACCCTCACTACATACCTTATGCCTGCTCTGTCTGCACCTTTCTCTATCAAGGCATATCCTTGGCAAAGATATATATTATCCTAATAGAGATAATTTAACATACCTAGTTCAAGTCTTCTGTATATAAAGTCTAAAATATCTTACCTAAGGCTTGCATCAAGATATGTATAAACTGTTATACTTTTTGAACTGTTGAATTTTGAAGTATGTATTCTGTATAACAACTAGTTACTAGTAAAGTCTATTGTATATAAAGCCTAAAATATTTTATCTAATGCTTGCGACAAGATTTTGTATAGACTGTGGAAATTTCTAAACTGGGCCCTTTGCGGGTGAGAGGGGGGTGAAGTTTGCACTGAATCGATCTGCCAGGATATTGGCAATATCCTTGGGATCAGTGTATTTAATGCCATTCTGTTGTAGCTCAGAGCAGATCTGAGCATTGCCATTTACATTCTTGACATAGCTATAGAATGCCTTGTGGTTGTCTTTGGAATCTTTGGCAATTTTATTTTCGCAACTAGCTTTGGAGGATTTTATGCGGGATCTCAGCTTCTTACTGAGGCTGGTAAGGGAGTTTTTTGCATCCTGGGATTCTCCTCTTTTCTGCAACAGTTTATTCCTTTTGTTGCAAAGTTTGTTTATGGCAAGGGACCACCAGATTTACTTCCTTTTTTGGAGGAGAGCATCTTGGTTCTATTGGGGATGACACGATTCAGGCACGAGTACAGTGCTTAGTGTAGGATTCAGCAGTCAAACTTTCAGTTCCCGTCTGCATGGGTGTCATGAAGTTTGTCACTTCTGACGTGAGTAGCATGAAGTTGGGTTTGGAGAAGTTTTATAATGGAGGTTTCCTTATTGGGGGGTGGGGATGGGATGTGGATGTCAAGGGTGATTAGCTTATGGTCAGACCTGACCAACGAGGGGGTGACCATAGGTGTGGAGCATCGATTTCCCATGTGTGTGTGTATATATATATATATATATATATATATATATATATATATATATATATATGTATATATATCGATTTCCCATGTGTTTGTGTGTGTATATATATATATATATATATATATATATATATATATATATATATATATATATGTATATATATAGTGACCTCAGACATGAGGTCCACACTCTGACACTCCTTCCTGAAATGCTGCACTGTTATGCTTTGCTACAACACACAGCATCACATGTAGACACAGCCTCAAATTAGGGGGAATATATAGTGAGAGATTGTAGATACGCCTATTACACACCTATAACATTTGTGCATGATACATTTCACATTGGCATGACTATTCTGCAGGTGGTGAGTCTGCCACTTATGTGTGTATAATGACAATTTCTGCCACCTTCAGCTATTTGCTAGACTCATACACATGTTTGGAGGAATAACACAGACATTATGATAGATTACATCTTGTCATTCTGTGCAGATCCACACAGTTGACAGGTATGGCCCACTGCCCTCAGGGCCAGATGCTATGTCCATAGCAGTTGTTCTGCAGGAGATCATTACAGCAAGTCTTGATGGTACATATCATCAAGCCTTCAAAATCATCTGTGCCATTATTACAGACCAACTACTACATTCACATACAATGGTGTCATGTTTCACATACCTGTTGTAGTAGTATGCTCTTTTCTGTGTTTCAGCTCAAGGATGTATGGCTTTATTGCTGTTTTTCCTGTTTGTATAACTTTTTTTTTAATTTTAGTTCTGTTTTGGCTGTTTTTTTTTGGGGGGGGGGGGATCTCAATCTTCCTCTCTCTCTCTCTCTCTCTCTCTGTCTCTCTCACTCTCTCTCTCTCTCTCAGTCTCTCTCTGTGTCTCTCTCTCCACTACAGGGATTGATCTACTTTGAATAGGTTGCAGCATGCCTTTTGTAGATGTTGCTCAGGAGCAGGTGATGGCCTCTGCACCAATTGGTGTCACCCACTTGTTAATTGCATGCAGCCAGCTGTGTAGTACTTCCAATAGCCAATCTCTTAGCAACCCAGTACTATAAATGACTGCAAAATTTTGGAGGTTGTCCCTTTACCTTTCCTGTATGGAAGACATCCTTCCTGTGTGTAGGCAGCATTGTTACAGACAGCAGGTGGAAATACCTTCCACAACAGGACTTGCAGATACAGGACAAATGCAAGTTTCTATAAGGTTCAAGAACTACTGACAGAGTGTAAGTATTGCGCTTGTCTGCATTGCATACTGCTGGGTTTACAGGGTTTATGTGTACATGCAAGTTTTGCATGGAATGCAGTCTGTCTGCATAGCTCTCAACTGTAGGCCTATCCACATGATGGCCAGAGGTTTGGCTGTTATGTCTTGTCTGCTCACCACACAGGTCTTGTGTCTGACAGATCAGTGGCATAACTCCATTGATTGCTATCAGTACATGGTAACATTCCGTTGTGTTTCTGACTTCATATTCCTGAGTACAGGTATGTTGCAACCAATCCTGTAACACCAGCAACTTTCACAGTATGTAACAGCAATTTTGGAAATATGGCCCTGTGTTCCAGCCTCTGTCCTCCACATATATGCCAGGCTTTTTCCTGATGTAATACAGTAAGAGGTTGTTAGGTATTATACCATGACCCCCCCAAAACGTGCACGCTGATTGGCCAGCGTGCCCATTGTAAATCGAGTTATACTAATGGAAAAAGGTCCGGTCGCCCGGACTTTTTTCCATTAGTATAACTCGTTTTTTTAAAACACTGTCTCGCTATGTTAAATGGATTTAACATAGCGAGACAGCTTTAAACAACCCATTTAACATAGCGAGACAGTGTTTTAAAAAAAAGCAACGGAGAAAGCAAGATCTCCATTGCTTTTTTCAGTGTCTTGCTATGTTAAATGAGTTTAACATAGCGAGACAGTTTTAAAATAAAAAACTGTCTCGCTATGTTAAACTCATTTAACATAGCGAGACACTAAAAAAAAAGCAACGGATATCTTGCTTTCTCCGCTGTTTGCTCAACTCTGATGTACTGCGCAGGCGCAGTACATCAGAACTGCGGCGGATGCCAGACATCTGCGGAAGGGCAGTAAACAGGCATTATACTATGCCATTATTTAAGAAAAGTAATAGTTTCTTTTCTTAAATAATGTCATATAATAGCAATAACCACTTCTGGTGGGTAATGCTAAATTTACCACGGTTGGCTTTGTTTCCCTCGGCCGCCTCGGGACCAAACCACGCCAACCGTGGGTAAATTTAGCATTACCCACACCCAGGCATGGGTTATTGCTATAATGACCTATCTTTGTTTACTGCTAACATTCCTGCTATAATTCCAGTCATGTTGTGGACTCCCACACAAATTGTGGGTAGGGTCCATATATATGAGGGCATCAGCTGGACAAAACATGTGTGACCTTGTAAATTCCGGAGGTCAGTGTGTAGTACACAGTGTTATTTGCCCTTGTACAACTTTTTAAGGGGGAGGGGTATCCATTGCTTTTAACCTAGGCTATTACAACATGTGAGGGATATCTGTGTTAAGACACATTGAGGTATATGGCTGTACATTTCCATACTTTTCTCCATGGGAACAGTGGTAGCCTACAGCTTACAGTGGTACACACAGTTCTGTTTGTCAGTGTGATAGTAACATTTTAAGTTAAGCATTGTTATGGAGCAGATACATTGACATTTTCACAACTACTAAATTTCCCCCTAGGGGTTGAGTACAGAGTGTAGTTGGAGGCTGCTGAACTACATCTGTAATTAAGTGTTGATTGTTTCTTCTCTTCAAGGCAAGTGCTTTTTTACAGCACAGTATATTATATTTTTCACGTTACTTGCATGAACTGTTTTGTGTGAGACTTGTATTAATCAGTGATTATGTATTTTATTTTACTGGACAGCACAGTATGTTATATTTTTCATGTTACTTGCATGAACTGTTTTGTGTAAGACTTGCATTAATCAGTGATTATGTATTTCAAACAACTATGTGCTGTAACAAATAGCATAAACAATTCAATAGTACACAAAGTTTTTGGTGCATGGATACTTGTGTGTGGTGTCATGTCCTTTGCATTGTGTGTGGGTATATATTTCATGCAAATATTATCATTTGTGGGAATGAGTGACACATTGGGCATTTTAACAGGTGGCAAATATAGGACTTATGGCTGTTAGATATAATGTGCACCCTCTACATCTTCTCTGCAGTGAGAGGTTCAGGGTGTGATTCTGCTGTGCGATTGCACTACACATTTATATATATATATATATATATATATATATATATATATATATATATATATATATATATATATATATATATACACACACATATATATACATCAATCTATATACAATTTATGTTATATAAAAATATTTTAGTTAGAAATATATATATGACTATATATAGACATCTGTATATATATATATATATATATATATATATATATATATATGTGTGTGTGTGTGTGTGTGTGTGTGTGTGTGTGTGTGTGTGTGTGTCTTCTTGTCTACATATACATATATATATATATATATATATATATATATATATATATATATATATATATATATATATATATATATATATATGTGTCTGTATATCTATATATATATATATATATATATATATATATATATTATATGCATATATATTTTATATATATATATATATATATATATATATATATATATATATGGGTCCCCTTCAGAATGCTGAAATTCAAAACTTCGAAACCCATATGATCGCAGACCATATGTTCGAAGTTTTGAAATGCCGACATTCTGAATGGGAAATCACATACAGTGCGGACCGGGAGCTTTCCCTTGTTCTCACTATAGTGTGATCTCGGAGTTGGTATATTTAAGTAGGAGGTGTGTGGGGGGTGCTGGGGGGCAGTTTAATGTGTGTTTTTTTATTTTTATGGGTCTAGTTCACATTTTTAAACATTCAAATGTTCGATCATATGGTCTCGGCCATATGAATTTCGAACATTTTAACGTTCGGTTATGTGAAGTAGACCTATATATATATATATATATATATATATATATATATATATATATATATATATATATATATACATATACATACATCTACATATATAGAATCCGCGGTGGTGGTGCTGCGGTAGTGTTGTCATCTCACAGTAAGACGCTGTCCGGTTTGACTCTCAGTTAGAGCGTCTTCTGCGTGGAGACATGCGTGAATGGGCGTACCTTCGTTGAAGGTTGTGCATCAGGGCTGGCAACTTGGTACGTAAAAATCAACTGCCAATCATTAGCGGACCGGAGTTCCACTGTGGCAACCCCTAACTGGGAAAAGCCGAAAGTCACAACAACAACATACATCTACATATATAAAAACATTTTCCCTAATGTTGAATGACTGTGCTCCATGATATGTTTGACAATACCACAATGGTAGGTACAGTTCATATGGTGTAGTGGTAATTCACTGTGGCTATGTTGTGCAAGGTCCTGGGTTTGAGACTTGTAAAGGCTGATTATTTTGTTTCAGGGCAGAACAAGGCTGTTGGATACAGAGTGACTAAGGCACTTTTAAGCAGTTGTAAGCGGGTTTGTGCAATGGTAAGCAATGCTACATTCTGATTAAATATGCTTACAGAGAGTTCACTTCAAATTGCTTATTCTGTGTGTGCATTGCTTACCTCCGCACAAACAGGCTTAAACCCGCTTAGTACTGCTTAAAAGTGCTTACTCCCGCTTACCGCCACACTCATTTCTTTAAAAGAAAAGAAAAAGGGGTGATAGGAAAGTGGTGCAAAATGGGCACAAAGAGGGAAAGACAATAGGGAAAATAGCTAGGGATGTGTGGGATGGGTGTAGGGAAGGTCCATAGCTCCCCATTTCTTCTACAGTAACAGCTGTGTATATACACTGAATTTAGAGGTGGATTTGGACACTCAAACCCCTGAAAGAGGGGTGAGGGCAACAATAATATGTTGTGATGCCAATTACACCAGATTACATGTGTCCAGTGGACACGTGTGAAATGGACAGCTATGTATGGGGCGAGATTTTTTGGGGGGAAGAGATTGCCCTTTTCTTAAGGTGAGACTGGGATATTGGAGACGGCTAGTAGGTATATTTGGGGAGGTAGGCTGGGTAGGATGACAGACAAGACAGCATGCATGGGTGGTATATGACACATGTGGGGGGTAAACACCTTGGATGGGGAGAGGTGTTTGGAAATCGGAAGCCCATTAGCCCCCAAATGGAAACAGTGGGACTGAGGTCCCCACTCATGGGCAGTCACCATTGCACCTTCACGGCCCTGAAGGTGGCTGTACTGGGGGGTTGGGTAGTAGGGGCAGGCTGACCCTCTAAATGTGCCACGTGGCCCTCAAGCTGGCATAGCAGATCTCCAAACTCCCTTCGGAGCTCGCTACGCACCAGACCCCAGACCTGACTACAGGTGACAATTTCCTGTCTGTGCCCACTCCCGGAGGGGGGGGGGGCGAGCCCCATCCCCTGAGGCGGCTCCACCTGAAAGTTGTGCAGGACCAGCAGACAAGGAGGTCCCCGGGTGGGTCCCAGACATGCTGGTGCCACGGCAAGATGAGGTGGGAGAGGTGGGTCTGCTGGGACCGGCCCTCCCAACTGTGCTATGGTGTTGTAATTTTAAAACATATGTGGGTTAGTAATAGTCAACACATTCCAGGATTAGATATAACAGCATGCGTTGATATCCCCATTAAGCCAAAACACCAGATTTGGAACAGCTGCATAGCAAACAGAACACATGCATATATGGAACCACAGTGGCCATTACAACAGCATGCAGGTTACACTGATGGCAACAGGCCACCAATGTGGGAGTATTTCAACATGGCACATGCATAGAAACACATTTCAATATTTCTCAAACAATAGGACATATGTCTCAACAGTAGATTTAATTGTATACATACTCATTGAGTTGTGTATTTACTTTATTGTTGCAGATATGGTGGGTGGGGAGAGAGATGTTAATTAACTTATATATCCCTGCAGTTCTCACAACTTTCTTAGTCACTGCTGTAATCTGTACCTTACAGGTATTATTACACTACCCTATGGCCTTAGTTTGCACAGTGGTATGCTTGTAGACAAGTATATACATGAACTGTGTTTTAGCTACAGTCTACACCTCTTACCTGGTTACCTGTGGAGGTATTGTTTGTTAACACTACATGACTGTTTCTACACATATTCCCAGATTCCAGGTTGATGTTATGCATATACCTCTCAATCTCTTATTGCACACACTCTGGTCAAGGCTTGACAACATGCAGGTGGAAATGAGGTGTATTTTGACAATTGCTCTCATAAACTTTTGGTGAGTTGCTACAATGACAGGTTTGTTTTCATATACATTTTCTGAATATTTACAGGTCTGATGATCAGTTATATGTCATTAAAAGCTGCCTAAAATTCAGAGATCATCACACTGATTTGCTTGGGGTTCAAGGTAACAGGCAGCAGGTATGGGCCAATTATCTGGACATTCTGAACAAATCTGTACAGTTGAGGGGTATGATTATGCATACAGCTTACTACCACTCCCAGGATTCGAACCATGGCTGCATCTGCTAAAAATAAAACAGTGCACATCACAGTTGAGTGTGCTATTTAGATATTGCTGTGTATCTCTTCACTGTTTTCTGTCTATAAGTCTCTCATGGTTTTATAATCTGACCTTGTAATTACAACAGTCTTATACAGGCATTCCTAGAGATTTTTATTATTTCGCACAGTGTGGATGACAGTGATGACTAATACATTATTATTCAGAGAAACTGCAACACCAACAATGCCATACAATACCAGACTAAATAGTACCAGTCCAGGATTTCAGTCTTTATTTCCAGGCACAGTTTTCTTATCTGACAGACCTGTGGAGGGAATGTTTGTTAACACTACCTGAATGTTGCCTCACATATTACCAGATTCCACGTTATTATTATGCACATATGTCTCACTCTGTTACTGCACACACATGAGGATAGAGATGGGACATATTTTGCATATTACTTTCATAACATATTGCTGAGTTGCTAGAGTGACAGGTTTGTTCTTATAGACATTTTTCTGATGGTTATGATGTCTGACAATCAGTTGTATGTCATTATTTGCTGCCTAAACTTCTGGCATCATCCCACTGATTTTCCAGGGGGACAGGGTGACAGGCAGAAAATATAAGCCAATTATCTGAGCATTCTGAAAAAATCTGTACAGTTGAGGGGTATGATTATGCATGCAGCTTACTACCACTCCCAGGATTTGAACCATGGCTGTGTGTGCTAAAAATACAACAGTTTACATTACAGTAGAGTGTGCTATTTGGATTTTGCTGTGTATCTTTTTACTGTTTCCTGTCTAAGTCTCCCTCAGTTGTACAATATGACCTTGTGATTACAGCAGTCATATACAGACATTCCTACACATTTTATTTATGTAGCACAGTGTGGGTAACAGTGCTTAATACAACAGTACTATTAAGAGAATGCAACACTACATTACCATATGATACCAGAGTAAACACAAGCAGTCCAGGAGTTAGACCTTTATTGCTAGGCTGTTACTCTTTTATTTAAATACAACCTATATGAGACTCTTCCTGCCATATTGTCTGGTTTATTCAGTACATCCCATACACAATATAGGTTTTATACTGGCAATTAACTTTCTACTACTTTTATATTTATTTCTTATGACAGTACATGCAAGATTATTAGTAATCTGCCTTGTGACTCAGTCTTTGCAGTCTACACGCATGGGCTTCCTGATTCATGGCCCGCTCTGCTGCAGCTGTCAGAGACATAGAGGAATATTTAGCCATACCTATCCATAATATACACATGCTAGGTAATTATTAAACAGTTAGTAGAATGAGTACTTACACACTGCTGGGAAATCACCCTTCTGCCTAGCTTCTTGGATCCACTGATCCAAGAGCTCCCTCTTCCTCCATTTCAAGTCAGCATAGTGATGCCTGACCTGCTCACTAGTTTAAGGGATACCAGTGGCACTGGTGAGGTCACGGCGAGATGGTCCCAGGCTTCCACTTTATATTGGAAGCCCTGGTACTGGCCCTGCAGCAGTCTCTGTTCATGGTCTTTTACCAGGACTCCTGCCATGACCTTAGACTCCTGGATGTCTAAGCGCTGCACTCGGAAGCGCAATCCTTCCCTAACACTGGCCATTGTGCCTACAGGAGGAAACTGCAACCAGTTATGAGATGTATTCCCGCCTGTGGGGTTTAAATAGGGCCGATTTCCCACACTTTGCCATGATCGGACGGTTTTGAAAATGCTAAGCTATGGGCAAACCTGCTTACCTAAGGTTGGCATTGCTTAAAGGGGCATACCAATGGGCAAATCTATTTAGCTGGGCTACACATTGCTTACACCTGGTAAGCAGAGGTGTGCAATGCTTAGTATTGCTTATTTTTAATTTTACACACTATTTGCTGTTTGGCATTGATTTATCATTTATTACATGTTATAAATATGTTTAGTATCCGTGATTCATGTGTACGTATACTGTATAGGGCACTTGTGTTTATCGGGGGATTACAATGACACTTCACATCTGAAATTAATGTAGTACACCAGTACACAAATTTATGTTATAGTAGGTTATACAAGAAAAAAAATTGTTTATAAATTCCTTTCACATGTAAAATGTGAATTTGCTATAGTGAGAATTGAACCCAGAATGACCACTCACAAAGTAAGCGCTCTAACCAGTACTGCTTACATTGAGTGAATCTTACTATTTAACTTCTTGTGTCATTTAAGATGGAGTATGCATAGCTAAGCAGCGGGCAAACCCACACAGCTATGGTTAAACTTTATCACTTTTATAAAAAAGTAAAATTGTTGTCATAGCTGTCATACAATCAGAGACAACTCTCAACAGAATCGGGGACAATCAGTGACTCTTTTAACATATTAGTTCTATTAACTTGAGACATTTATGGCATTACAGAATGTGAATTAATGTACATTTCCTGCAGCGGAAAAAGTGATCAGCTCTTAATTATTGTCATTATTTATTCAGTATAATTCTAATGGCACCAGTATTAAGAGGGATTCAGAGGGACAATGCTAACATTTGCGTGCTCATCAGGGATGGTTGTGAGGTATGCATTTGTTGTACTATGAGCGTTCTCGCTCACTTTAATTGCTGAACGGCAATTCTTGAGTGCAGGGGCGTGTATATTGTGAGAGGTCTGCCCTTAGACACACCCCCTGCACTCGTCCATGCTCTGTGTTCATTTAGGAGCAGAGGCAGCGCGCCTTCATAAATATGTATGGCGCACTGCCGTGCTGCACTTAAATGGTCATTTCCATGCCGTGCTGCACTTAAATGGTCATTTCCATGCCGTGCTGCACTTAAATGGTCATTTCCATGCCGTGCTGCACTTAAATGGTCATTTCCATGCCGTGCTGCACTTAAATGGTCATTTCCATGCCGTGCTGCACTTAAATGGTTGTTTCCATGCAGGAATAAGTTATTCCTGCAAGGAACATTGCCGAATCCTGGGGTGTGACTTATAAAATGTGGTTTAAGACATAGAACCCAGTGAATGCTACCACTATAAAAATAGTCTGTGCTGGAGAGTTTGCCATTTATACTGCTTTCATAACCACTATGATTACAGAGATATGAACATTTGTTTGAAATGTGAGGACATAATTTGATTCCATCAAAAGGTTTAGGTTCCGCCCATTGGAAGTTACAGCTATACCTCTCAACCTCTTAAAGGAAGAAATCTGGACAACACCATTAATAAAAGTGGGACAAAGGCTTAAAAATAGGGACAGTTTTTAAATATTTCTCTTATAAACTTAGAAAGTTGATAGAATAACAGGTTTTGCATTAGCATGACTTTTTTGAAGAGTGTGAAGTCTGAAACCCAAATGTCTACCATTATTTTCTAACTTCAGTCTTCAATGATTTGCCACTGATTTGCCAGAAAACCACAACTTCAAGAAATACAGACCAAAAATATGAGGCAAAAGTCTGAACATTCTGGGAAAATGTGTACAGTTGAGAGGTATGGTTACAGTGCAAACCTCCTGAGTTCCAAAGGAGTGAATGAGTTAAATAGAGCACTTGGTGCTGTTTTTAATAGATTCTGATAAAGTCAGATTCAGCTTGCATACAGACAAAAGCACTTAATCATAAGACGTATTTCTTCTTGGATTATCCTGCTGCACCTAATTTTGTCAGTGTGGTTGTTTTATTTTTTGTTTTTTTTGGTATTAATACAGTTGATGCAGGAGTCAGATGTATCTTGACGGCACTGGATTGAGGAATATTATTCCTGGACCTCTGCTGAAATTGGGTTCTGTCCAGTCTTGAAATTAAATAAATTAATGTAAGATTGCTTTATAGCAAGTCCTCCCACTGACCCTTTGACCATTTGTGCCATCTAGGTCTCACATTACTCCTTTTTTAGGTGTAGAGATCTTAGGGTTTATAGGCAGTGCAGGGTTAGGTTTGGAAATAGGCTGCTGAATGAAGATTATTCTGACTAGAGATGTCCACTCTTGTTAAGGTTTAGTGAGGCTGCTCTGGTGTGGAATTTCTGAAATAGAGAGGTCCATGCTGTTTACATGTCTAACCTTTCTTAAAACATCAGTACAAAAGATCCAGTCATTGAAGGCAGCTTGTGATATCCTACCTGTAATCCAGGCGTCTGTATTTCAGGACAAAAAAAACAAGACTTCGATTGGGATACAGGCAAATCTGACAAACAGCTGGACAGTGACAGCAGACATCTGAAATTATCATCATTACATCCCCTTCAGATGTGGTCACTGTTGAGCCTGTATCTAAGAGTATTTGAGTACTTTTTCTGGTGTATGTAGAATACACAGGAACACTATATGTGCTTGAGTCACAAGTGATTAAAAACGTTGACTTGAAGTTAGGGACTCTAGGATCTTGTTGCTCACATAAGTTGCTGCTCATGCTTGAACTTGAATATGAGTTTGGAATAGCTGCTATGCAGAGGGAGCAGGAGGGGATTTTAGGGTTAACAAGCGGGACAGAATTTTAAGGTTATGGACCACAAAAGAAGTTTTAGGTTTAGGGAGCAGGAAGAGAGTTTTAGGGTTAGGGAGTGATCAGGGAATTTAGATTTGTTGGGAGAGGGTCAGAGTTTTAGGTTTAAGGAGTGAAGGGGAAGTTTAGAGTTAGGGAGGAGGAGGTGTGGAGTTTTAGGGTAAGGGAGTGAGGACTTGGTTCGGAACTGGGTGGGAGCTTTTAAGGTTAGAGTATAAGTTCTGGTATGGCTATACAGTTTATAAAGTCAGGAGTTAGGAGGGGTAGGTAGAAACAGGAAATTGAGCTTTTTTGAGCAAGTGTATAATGAGCTACTAGCATGTGAGCACCTGTAGTCGACATGGTGTACACATCTTATTGAAAGTTGGGACCAGTTCTAAAATATGTAGCCTTCAACCGTCTGCATTATGATGACAAAGCTACTTATGATTTCGACTGCTGTTGTTGCAGAAACCAATGCAATCAGTTCATTCACTGAAGCAAAGAGTTAATTTCAAACAAATTTAAGAGGTTATTGTCATTACAGAGAATAACTACTGCATGAAAACATTATCCATCTATTTTAAGTAGAATGCATCGTTCCTTAATTCATTTTAACAACATGACACCTCTCTGGGAAAGAACCATGAATTATAGGTGATGTTTTTGTCACTTATAAAAAGTACATTTCCTCTCACTGTAAGTATTTTTTAGCATCCCTGACACTTTTTATGAGTTACCTTCTACAAAAAATTGTATTAAAACAAATGATTATAAAAGTAACTGCAGGGCTAACCAGTTTGGTGAGCGTAATACAAAATAGAGGTACTCTCACTGTGATTTTAACATTAGATTGCTCTTCTCAACAGAACCACTTAAAAGTGTTTACTTGTGACAGGAAAGGTGATGTTAATGTTGCATAAAGGTAACAGGCAATAATTTTACCCACCTAGATGCTTCAAATAGCATAATTGTTTTAACTTCTATAACTCATTCAAATCACCTTTTCAGGGATAGCTTCCTTTCTTTGCAATAGTAGTCTAAGAAAACAAGAAGACACTGCAGGGGGCAGGAAGCAATATTTTCTGTGCCCAGCCAGAGGTCTGCTAAGACAGCATGCTACATGCAAAGTGTGTTCATCTCCTGGCTGTGCAGTGACGGACTTCTGAAAGCAAACTTCAGAGTATTCTGCAAGACACCTGAAACAGGCATATAGATTTAATATGAAATTACAAAATAAAAGTTACACAAGTTTAAGTCAAATAGCTCCTTTTACTACATTAGTGCCTTTCATGGATTTTTGGTTTATTTTACATTTATTGCAGTAATGGTAGTGACACCCCCACCAGAAAAAAATGGCCAGCAGCAAACTTACTGATAACCTTATTTACTAATTTAGACAAATCCTTTCCCCTGAGATTATGGCATTAGTGCATCTCAATTCTGTTTTAGCTTTCTTATACCACCAACAGGCATGTGTTACTTGCTGATACATTATTGCAGAATCTATGCGTTTCATCACACCCACATCTTAATACGGGGTCTACTTCACTCTACCGAATTTTCACATAATTGAAAATCAAAAGATCGAGATGAGACGAGAAGAGCAAAATTGCACAACACCAAACCTTTACACTGCCGAAATTCAAATCAATGAAACACCAGCTGCGCATGTCACACACCACTTGGAACTTTGAAGGGAGATTGCGGTACAATGTTGGTTTGGAACTTTACTCTTTTCCTCACTGTAGTGTGATCTCGGAGTTGGTATATCTAATTTGCAGGTGGCGTTGGAGGTGCAGATGGGGCTTATTTCTGGCAAAAACGTAACAGAAGGTAGATTTTTGTACTGACTTGGTGGAGCTGGTGTTTCGTTGATATGAATTTTGGCAATGTAAAGGTTCAGTGTTGGGAAATTTCCCTCTTCTTGTCTTGTTCTTTTGATTTTTGGTTATGTGAATATTTGGTGAAGTGAAGTAGACCCTTAATATGACCATCATAATGGTTTAAGGTGATACTGTGCCTACAGGTGTGAAAAATATGCGCATATATATATATATATATATATATATATATGTATATAGCACCAGAAAGCAGGAACCTGGGAAGCACCATCAGTAACATGAAGGTAAAAGAACAAAAATTAGTCAGCTGAAAAGCAGCAAATAGTTTTCATTTGTTGAACAGACTATGTTTTACACAGTATTGATGTTAAATATACAGTACATTAGAAAAAAGGTTTGCTGATAATAACTAAATTGTCCTGTTTTTCTAGATACAGGTAATTATAGGAAACATCAAATTTACAGTTAACTTTGTGGTACATAAAAATATAGTATGTGCTACCATTTTACAGCTTACTAAAACATGGTTGGTGCTAATTTCCTTCTATTTTTGTAATTTGCATAGTATAACAATTTTCAAAAATTGCGAGGCAGGTCCTCACATGGATGATTGCAGCCCAATTGCAGAGGAGGCCAGAGGAAATCTGAAATTTTAGTGTATTTACATGTTTTTAAACCTCTCCTAGACTCATAGATTAAGTTAAATGCAAATCTGTAACCACTGCCACCAAGTCTTATGTTAAATGTAAATCAATGATTTGCAAATAATATGCTTAGCTAAATCTTAATTGTTTTGTTTTGTTTGCCTATGCTGTTTTTCTATGCTGGTGGAGATGAGGGGTGGAAGAGGGCTGGTGGTGAGGTTTGCTTATGTATATGGAACAAATGGATCCCAATGAGTTATAATACATTTACTTTACTTCTGATATAAACTTTAAATTACTTTGTAAGACTGAATGACTTGACAGATGCAAGTGTGTTTGTGTGTGTGTGTGTGTGTGTGTGTGTGTGTGTGTGTGTGTGTGTTGTCTGTTTAAGTATGTATATGTACATGTTTGCATGATTGCATATGTGTGCGAGCACACACATACATGACTGCTTGTGTGTGTTTTTATTCTAGATAGTTTCAGTTTGAGTCTTATTGTCAGAGATTTGGAAATACTATTTTATGTGTTACCAGTGCTATGTCCCAGATGAATAATATAAAATGCTATGTTTTTTTCTAAGTGGATTTTTTTTTTGAGGCACTGGAAACCCAGTACTTCCAGATTCTCAGTGAAATGGACTGACAGGGACCAGCTATAAGCTGCCACTCATTGAATTTCACCACTGTACAACTGTAGACCATTCTCTATTTAGTTACTTGCACAGACCATTTCAGTGACTCATTTTAGCTCTCTGATATTAGAGGCCACCTCTAGGGCTACCATATGGAAAATCTTCTTCTTGAATTGCACTAGCCATCCCCCAAGAGTCCCTCAACTGCCACTAAACATGTTTTTGTCCATGCCCCTTGTGCTCACAAAGCTGCTTATCTGTAGGCACTGCTAGATGCCAGACACTTAACTGATAATCTTTCCCTCCTTCCTTGTATGACAAAGCAGAGTATTTGATGCCTGGTTCAGCTCACCTTTCTCAGTTTTCCTCTATAACCCATTACCAGATGCAGCTGCCCACTACCGTGGCTAGATACCCTGCTTCTCCTACACTGGTACATTAGGGAATTCAATTAATGATGTTCTATAAAGCCAAAGAAAGATGAAAGAAAACAACATTCATAATACGGTAACTTAATGATCAGAAGACATACTTTCCTGAATTTGAAAGTGAAGAAAAATAATTTATTCTCATTTCTTGTCTGCCGTCCCAGGATCAATCAGCCCTTTCATTCCTGTTAGAGTGAGGGTCCATGCTGCAATAAGTGTTTTCTGCTTGATGGCCTAATTTTCCTCAACCCAGTGGTTGAAAAGTGTGATTGGTTGCTCAAGTCCTTATGTTTTCCCTCTCCAACACTTGTGTGGTTCAGATGATGCAGCCCTGAGACGAAGGCTGCATATTTTAGCTTGGATAAGCTGAGCTTGTACCCTCAAACCTTCATGCTACACTCTGCACTCCCACTTCTCCACAGGTGTCAGAACAGCAGTGCAGTGATCAGCTTAGTCTATTTTGACAGGCAATCTGTCATCAACCTTCACTGCCACCCTCTCTGCTGAGTTCCTCCAGTGCCCAGTTCAATGACCAAACCTCAGATAGCTGAATCTTATTCAGGGCTCATGTCCGCTATGCCACAGAGATAACTTTTATTTATTTCACTTTGATAAACAGGTTAATTTTTCTATTTAAAAAGCTCATTTAAAAGAGGAGAAAAGTACTGTTATTCAAACCTAGGATTTTTATACTGTGTAGTCAATCTAAATAAACAACATGTCTTTGGTGGAAAACCACAGTAAACCCACTTAGATGAAAGGAGACTATTTAATTTTTGCCTAAACATCATTCAAAAGCCAGAATCAGACCTAAGACCATAGCCCTAAGAATCAACATAACTAACAAATTCACCAGTGAATCTCTCAGCAGAGGTTAAAAAAACAACCCTTAATACAACTTTCAACACATTTTTTTTTCTGCTGTGAAGCACCGTTTTTGCTCACAATACAAATAGATTGCTTGCTTTTTTGCTTTATGCTGGCCAGCATCCATGTTTATTACCCTGGTGTATCAGTAGTGATTCAA
Organism: Protopterus annectens; assembly: GCF_019279795.1. Classification (NCBI taxonomy): domain Eukaryota; kingdom Metazoa; phylum Chordata; order Ceratodontiformes; family Protopteridae; genus Protopterus; species Protopterus annectens. Next base: position 202,220,192 of record NC_056737.1, on the reverse strand, counting down.
GTGCAGTTTATACAACTGTGCCAGTCAGCAGCTATTTATGATTAAAATCACAAAAGATTAGTAATTTGGTATTATAAATGGCAAAGGTATTGTAATGAAACATTGAATCTTGCTGTGTTGGGACTGGAAACATCACAAATGATTTATCTAAATTGTACAAGAATGCAGTCAAAGAAACAGCACACACTGACTCCATGCCTTAGAGGGTTAAAGCCCTGAGTATGATCCAGGTGACCCAAGAGGCAGGGTGTGAGGCTATGTTAGCAGGTGTGCCTAGGCCAAGTAGCCCGCAGTGACACCAGAGCCATAATGAGTGGTGATTGCCTCTGTAAATGTGTGGATGTGCACTGATGGTCATGACACCTGTAGGTGGGTGTAGCTCCCTCACAGTGCCATTGCATACCCACCAAGTGACACAGACATACCATGCCAAGAATTCATTAGCGCATAAACCAAAATTCTGCAGTTGGGACAATCTGGTTGGACTTCTCGTCTCTGCCTCCCTGAACTGTATTTATTAGTCCCAATCTCACTCTGGCATACAAATTCAGGGCTGGAGGTTCTACTCGATGGTTTATCCAGTATTACAGACTCAGCTGATCATAGGAAGAGTACCTGGAATCTGAGAGCCAGCTGCAATATAAGGGAATCAAAAAAAGAGGTTACAGTACAAAATATTTCATATACTAAAACATTTTTAAGGGGGAAGTTGCATTAACACTGCACCCTAATCTCTAACTATCCTAACTGTACGTCACCCGATGTCAGAGAAGTATGAAAGTCCACTGTCAGCAATGCTGCAGCCAATGACATTAAACTTCAGCTGTAAGATATGTTTGAAACTATGCACGACTTCAAGTGTCAACACAGTAGACAAGAACAAAATATAGTGCTTCTGTCAAACAGTCCAAATACACCCAATCACTAAAGCAATTCATGTGTATAAAAAGTTAAGCTACACATTTACAACATCATTTACGTCTTGTGCATCTTAATTGCTGTGTCAAAATGATATCTGCAGTTTGCTGGGCTCTGGGACACAGAGGGATACAACACTGACTGGACTCCTTACTGACCAAAGTTTAACTTGAGGCTGGGTGCTATAAGAGTGAGCAGGAGAGGGACGGCGGGGGGTAGAGTCCACTGGTCTACTGCTGGCTGTCCTATACTGTGGAGTGGGAATTGTTTTAGTCTTGTCATAGCCATGCCATCTGACAAAATACATCCAAAAGTGTGGAACCAGAGACCACAAGCTCAGGCCTTACTAACTTAAATTTTCATGGTGCTGTTTGGTTACTTACTCCTTTTGATGCTATTTGCTTGTTGCTAATATTTTAATGTTTCATTCTTCAGAAATACATACTGTGTAATGCCACTGTTATTTTAGATATTTTAGTTACTGTACAAATCCTGCTGATGACAGATCATGTTTAGACAGAAAATATTAAGGTGTATTCTTTTCAGAACTCAACAGATATGTACGTATATCATTTTATCTAAAGTACATTTGTGGGAGCTTTGAATAATTTTGTACAAGTATGATTTGTGTGAATGTTGCATTTTAATGAAATGCCACTTGAGTGAATATTATGTCAAATGCTATTTGGTTGAATGTGATCAATGTAGTTCTTAAATTACTGACATTAGAGTTAGTGCTGGGATTAATGCTGAAGTTTTGGTTACCTTCAGGTCTAGGGTTTATATTTAAATTAATATTGGTTTAGGATAGAATTAAGTAATTATATTTAGGAATGGGATTTGGGTTACATTTAGAGTGAGTGTTACATTTAAGAGTAGTGTTATAAAATGTGTGGTCTGTTTTGTCCTGTATTAAAACTTACACATTTATTTGTCTTCAAAATATTGTAGATAGTTTTGTGTATTGTGTTTGATGCATTTCCAAAGAAATTATCTTTGACTAATTTTTCACATTTAGGTTTAGTTGAATGAATCTGTTTCTAAAGAGCTGTCCTAGACCTACAAATTCTCTACTTAAAGATTAAAGTACACTGTGATTAGTACTTTATTATGGTTTTTGTAAACTGCAGCTGTCCACTCCCAAAGTATCCACTAATACATAAAAGAAAAGCTCTGTATTCGTTACATTCTTTCAACATGCTGCATCTGCAACAGCAGCATTTCTGTGTTCATAGAATGCTCCGGTAAAACTGTTGTGCATGACAAAGAATAGTCCTGTCAATTGGTACAAAATGTGAGAATGTGCCACAAAAATTTTGTTACCTCAAAATTTTAAATGGATGTAAGGATGGAAAGTGCTAATCCTGGAGGGAAGAAGGTTAGGTAGGAAGGGTCTATATTACTTCATCAAAAACTAGCTTAAGCGAATGGCTGTTCATCAAACATACATCAGTGAACATGTTTTCCGGGGCAGTGAGTTACCTGGCCAACATACTGACCATCATACACACTGCAGTATATCAAAACCACCAAGGTGGGGGCTACCCCCCCACCCCCTTACTTATATATACCAACTCTGAGATCGCACTACAGTGGGGAAAGGGCAAATTTCCTAATGCTGGCCAGGTACTCACTGCCCTTTGAAAAAAGTTGCTGATGTGAACATTTCATGAACAGCTGTTTGCTGAAGTTAGCTTTCGACAAGCTAACATAGACCTGACAGGAGACATAGCATAATGTCCCTCCCTTCAGCCTATCATCATCAACTCTCCTTTTCTCATTTTTACATATGGTCAGGGTTTTGAATCAACTGTGGCCACCTCTATTGATTCAGTCCCACTCTCCTACCTTCCTTGACAGCCATATCTGACTGTTGCAGGTCTCATTCATTCCATACATCTCTTGACTGGATGTTTTCATTTTTTTTTGCCTTCTTCCTGCCCTTCCCCAAATCTTCTTTAACAAATTGCCTTCTGCTTTCCTGCATATGTGAGCAAACCACGGTAATTTATTTTACCTGTCCTTCTTTGCAATTAGGGTTAATTTTGCTTCTGCTCTGATACCAACATTCCTTCATGTGTCCAACAGTGTGCATCCTATTACCCATCTCAGACACTTCATCTCTATCACTTCTAGCATCTTCGACTGCTCTGCCTTCACTGACAAGGTTTCTGTGACATACAGAAAACATTGGTCACACCAGTGTTTTGTATACCTTTTTTTTTAGCTTCTTTGGCATTTGTCATTCAACACTCTTCCATTTGGCTGCATTTTGGCTGCATCAGATCTCTGATTACAGCTTTGATCACCTCATTCAGATTTCCCTTCTTTTCATCTCTCTCACTGATACTTGAAGTTGCTCTCCCATTTTACTATTTTCCCTTTTATGCCGGTTTACGGCTTCTTCTGCTTTCTTCCATTTGCTGCCATGGCCACTGTCTTGTTTGCACTTTGTTTCATCCAATGTGCCTTCATTTTGTATTCCAGTCTCTTATCATTTGCTGAAGTTCCTGTTCAGTGTCTGCTTGTAGTGACACATTGTGTATGACAACTTTGTTGATTTGTCCCCCTCCAACTTGTTTGCTAATGTAGTCAGTCACCAGTATAAACAGCAGTAGGCACAAAGGTGAAAACTGATGCACACCCACTTACACTAGAAATGCCCTATTACATCAAAACAGTGTTCATACATGGACCACTGGGTCCTTGTCCATATACTGCAATAATTCTGCCAGTGTTTCTGGGACTTTGAACTTTTTCAGGTCTGCCTAAATTTGCTTTTGTAGGATCTTGTCACATGTCTTCTCCAAGCCTAGAAATGTCCATTTGTGTTCTTTTCTCATTTCTAATTCCTTCATTAATGGACTGACTACAAAGAGTGGGTCAGTTGTTTTGTATCCTAATATGAATGCAAACTGCTCATGTCTAGTTTTACATTCTATTACTTTGTGTATTTATTTATCAATCACCCTCAGCAGCACTTTCATAGTGTGACAGGAGTTTCATACCTCTGTACTGCCCAAATGTGTGAATGTTCCCTTTGTTTTTGTACCCAGTATAGAATGTTTGTTCTCCAGTAATCTGTGATACTCCTTTATCTATACACCATGATGAGTACCTTCAGGAGACAAGTCATGTCTACTGCACCCAATATCTTGATCATATCTGCTGTGATTTCACCTCAGCCTGCTGCTTTCCCACACTGTATTTTTTAGTGATCTATTACCTCTTTGAGGGTGGATTCTTCTTCCTCTTTCATTGTATGCTGTGCATGGAGCAGACAGCTCTTTGGGGTGGGGAGGTCTTCATTTGCTTCTTTGGGATGGGGTCTTCATTTACAAGCTTCAAGTACAGCCTCCATCTGCATTTGATGTCCTCTGGACTGATGAGCAGATTATTGCTAGCATTGTTTATGAATGGTGCCTGATGACTGCTTTATCTGTTCTGTCATTGCCTTGCAGCCCGATAGAGCTTCTTTGTCCTATCTGCTTGGTGACTTTCCAGAAGACAGCATCATGCACTTTGTCGTCTTAGCCTCTTTGTTGTGAAAACAGTAATCTTTCTTAGCATGGTCCATCTCCCACTACTTTTTGACTCCTCCTTTCTTTTTATAATTTCCTTGACTTCTGCATTCAACCACCAGCTTTCCTTATGTATCTTATTTTCAGGTTGGTCATTTTGCTGATTTTATACAACTATATGACATTTAATTATTTTTTGTGTTTAGTTTTTGTCCCATACTAGCCAGTACCATCTAGCCACCTCAAACAACAAACAGACTCATGTTCCCCATCCTGCAAAGCCTATAAGACACACATCAGTCCATGTGGAGGTCTCTCTTATTTAGAGATGCTTTGCTTTTGAAAAGCCCTTTCCTTTTCTTTGCTGATTCACGGCAGAGCAAGAGATAGGGACAGGTAAGTTATCATCCATGACTGGCTCAGACTTTTCATGATTCTACACATCCCTGCTCATACAGTATAATGCAGCCCTTGGCAGGCTGAGGTATTTGCAGTTTCTGCCTCTCTGACTGAGCCACTGTGCTCATGCTTGGCTCTCTCCCAGGTAAGGCTGGTGCAGTATGACTGAAAACCACCATTTCACTGGCACAACCATGCTTGCTTTGGCCGTTCATTCCCCGTCTCACCCACATGGCACCCGAGCTAACTACTTAAACAAGCATCCTTGGGGCTGCAGTGAAGATACAATAGTCTATGCTGTCATGGAATACTGTCAGCACAGAGGAATGAAGCTCTGAGATATTAATGAGCTGCTTCTTGTGACTGTGGTACCGGGTTTGATTCCTTTCACCTTCACACTCTGAGCAAATCACTTAGTCAGTCATTTGTCTGAGGTCATTCTGATAAGGGACAGTGGCTTACATGGTCAACAAATAGCAAAAAATAATAACTTTAATTTACAATGACATCACAGCAACTACTACATATACGGGGATGTGCATTTTCTGTAAAATGATTAATTATGACTGTATTGAAATGTAGCCACTTTTTGCATTAGTGGTAAAGCTATGCCTCAAAACAGACAGTGCTGTATGCATGTTACACAGAAATGTCGCAACGTTTTGCATTAGTAGTAAAGCTATGCCTCAAACCTCTGTTTTACTTAAATCTACACTGAAATATGGTAACCTTGTGCATTATGGAGCTATGGAGCTATGCCTTGAGACTCTGCTGTAGGTAAGACAAACACAGCAAAGCAGCAACAGGACAGAACTCACTTTGCTTAATATTTTCATGCAGTAAGTTTTGCTGCATCCAGTAGTGTGCATCTATGCGTGTTCATTATAAATACTGCAGCTTCATCTAACATTTCTAAAACCGAATGATGCTTATATTGGTTGATTAAATCCAAACCAATGAACCACCTCCACAGTTGCAAAAAGAAAAAATAACCAAAGAAGAGCAGCTACAACAAAACTCCAGGACATGTAAATTTATTCCAGGGAAACAACAAAATAGTTTAAGTGCTTTCATTGCACCAAGGGGCATCATCAGAACTCTTATGTGGACACTAGGACAGGACTGTGAAAGTAGTCAAATCCACACGGGGAAAACAAAACTAACTTGATATGTTCTGGTACTTTAGTTGCAATTGTTTTGTTTTTGGTTGATGAGTTTTACATAATACTTTAATCTACTGTAAGGACTCCTAAAATGAGTTCTGTACATGTCACATTTTTCGTATTCTTATTATTTATTTTTCCTTTTTTGAAACCTTACACCTTGGAACTCCACTGTAAATGTACTGGGCATATCTAGACTAGCTCATATGTACAATATGTGAATCCACAGAAATACATAAATTTGTAATTAAAATATAAGACATAGTATCTAGAAGAGTGCAATGCATGCAATATGAATGTTATGCCTTTTGTTTTTAATTTATTACTATCACATTTATCAGGGTGTTCCTAGTCTCAGCAGACAGAACTGTATTCTGCCACCACAGGTATCTTTTTTTAAAAATAATTTATACATTGAATCTTTCCAATCTCTCTTTTCCACAGCTGTCATCATTCCACGGCTCTCTTGCGATCTCTCACTTATTTTCCTGCCTTCGGAGTACTCGGGGGTAGTAAGATTGAAGACCCTGCAGCTTCCTGTGTCATCTTCAATGATTTTATTGTCTGTCTTGACCTTTATCTCTCAGAATATTGCTCTTAATTGGATGCTTTTCTAAAGAACTCCATGTCTAACAAATAATGGAAACGTAACCGTTTAAAAATGAAAATCATTCATTTCTATCTTTATCTGTGTTTAATAGACCAGGATCTAGAACTACTGAATCATTGCTTGCACATGTGACAGAGATTTCATCCCTTTAACTGTCTTTTTCCTTTTCACACTCTTTCATATATATATATACGCACAATAAACACACACACACACACACACACACACACACACACACACACACACACACACACACACACACACACACACACACACACACACACACACACACACAAACACAGAAATGCAGCTAGATTTATTGATATCATGGGCAAGGACCCCATCTGTCTCATTCCCAGTCTGAATAAGAATGCAAAATAAAAGAAAAAGGTCTTTAGGCAGGCTAAAGTATAAGCTATTATGTATATACAGTATATATGTAAGGGGTCTTTGCTCTATCAAAACATTCATTAAATTGAACAAAATATTTTCAGAGTAGGCAAGGAGTTATTATGCATCTCCATAAATGCTATTTGTTAAACTGCATCAAATACCTTTGTTAAGCTACCAAGCTCACATGTTCATAGGAGAATACTAGGCTAACTACCCCGAAAGACCATTTTAAACCTGGCCAATAAGGTTAGAATCAAACCCTATACCTGTCTTTGAAGTAAAGACCTTAACCATTATGCCAAACCCACCGCTCCTTGCTATGGTTTCTAGCAAACAAAAACTGATGAATTTGCATTTAAGCAGCCATGATTCTCAACTATGGCTGCTTAAATGATTGTTAATACTGATTGCAGGGACCTATTAGCACCTCTTCTACAGGCCTGATCACATCCTCTAGCAGTTGCAGCTGCCCCTTCACCTTGCACTTACTATAGGTTTGTATATGGACATATCTGGATATGCACTTGGGGATACAAGCACACACACATTGTATGTCCGTGCATGCTTACACATGCATGCACACATATTTTCACATTGTGTACATAAACACTACTGCAGGAGGTCATCGTCATTTTGGTATATTGTGGTGACCCCATGAGCACACATTAGGCTATGAGCATAGTCAATATGCTGTATGATGTGGTGTGGTATGGTGTGGAGGACTCTTATGTGTACAGGTAATGTTATGGTCATAGTTAATATGCCACATGGTATGATGGGGAAGGTTGCACATCATGACCACAGGTGAGGATATGTCCCTGGTCACTCAACTGCATGGTGTGGAACATAAAATTGCCCCATGTAGGCAAGTGAGGCTATGGCCAGGGGTGCTGTGGTGCACCATACAATATGGATAGCTGTGCCATGTGGGCACAGAAGAGTATATGGCCTGCTTTCTGATGACTGAAGGTAGTGTAGGTATTATACCTCAGATCTTCACATGGTTTGAATAGGAAAGTGCTGTTTGGAGATATGTTATATTGAAAAAGCACCATGTACTATTCAGAAAAGTATTCACCATGTCTGCACAAATCCCGCTAAACATGCTTACAGATGCAAATGATTTTGACCTGTCTGATTTACAGATTTATTTTGATCAGCAGAGTCATCATGAATGGATGTTAGACCATGGGGGATGTGTCTCTGGGAAACAGACCATCAGAAAGTGTGCTTCTCGCTCTAATACTCCCTTTTCTTCCTGTGTTCTTGCTGTAATTAGGACTGTAGGACTATTTTCTGATGAACAGAAAATAAAAAAACAAACAAATGTACCCTGTTAGGCAAAATATAACAAGCCTTGTGTTATCATGGGAGGTTCCTGCTAGGCTCAAATGAAGCCATGGGAACTGGATGATCCTAAACCCAGAGCTGTAGGGGTTATATTTGTCTTGTCCTGGGCTGAGTGTGATATAGCTGTCCTAGTTGCTCTAGTCATAACCTCAAAGTTCCTTGCTGTTCATTGGCTCCTAGTAAGAGCTGTTGTATCTTAACCAAGAATCTCAGTCAATATAGGGTAAAAGGTTGTCTGTACGCCATTCGCTTTCTTGTAGAAATGTTTATTCAAATTTTTCAATAAAATGGCAGATGTGTGCTGTGTGAATCAATATTTCTGCAAGAAAATGAGTGGCTTACAGAGCCTTCCTTTTACGCTATATTGGCTGAGGATAAACAATGTATTTTTCATATATACTGATACAGTATTTTTTTTTCTTCCAAACAATGGATTTTTTTTTTTTTTTAGGATTTCTTGATTCTGTTAGCAATTATATCACTGCTGTTGTTTTGTATATATGTGTGGGTATGCACAGTAGAAGCACATGGTTCATTTTCTTGCGGGGCACAATAGGGGCATATTAGCTAGCTCTTGGGACATGTACAATACATAAACAAACAAAAAAATTAGCATACCAATACTTTACAGCATACATGCTAAAGGATGTGTCGTAATACAACATACTGTTTTATCAAGATGACAAGTGGATGTATACCTACAAAATATTTTATTTCACAGACAAGCCAACAGACACTATACTGCTTGCTAAATTAAAAGTAGTAATTATGCAGTAATGGCTCATTACTATGCAAAGATGAGCATGCTGATTGGACCATCTAACCAACTTGCCAGTTATAAATTGAGCATATACCGACAGAAAAAAGTCCAGCTGTTGAAGTACCATTGAACAACCAGACTTTCTATTAGTATATGCTGAGAGACAGAGCCAAATACAAAAAAAAAATCATGTATGCAAAACTAAAGAATCAGAAATGTACCTAGTTTTCCTAGTATTTCTGCACTGTCCCTCACAAAATCTCTGCAGTCATACCTCTCCAATGTCCAGATTTATGCCTTATAGCTTTGGTCAGCTTCTCATAAAAATTGTAGTTTGCTGGCAAGCCACAATGGGATTGAAGTTATTAAACAGTGACAGACACTTCAGGTTCAGTCTTTATATCCTTCTGAAAATGCACATTAACACAAAACTTCTTATTCCAGCTATTTTCTAAGTTTCTAAGAGCAAAATTTAAAAGCCGTCCCTATTTCTGGACCTTTGTCTCTCCATTGTGTTGGATTTTTCCAGATTTACTGCAGTGAGTATGTCAGGGGCAGCAATGGAGATTTTCTTTTCTCCATTATGTGTCCTGCATGCACTGATGTACTCTGCAAGCATGGGAATGTAAGTCACATACGCATGCGCAGTACATTTGCAAACAAGAAACATATGTAGGAACAGTACAGTGCTGTTATACAAAGACATTAAGAAAAGTAAGCAATTTCTTTCTTAAATAATGTCATTGTATAATAGCAATAACACATACGTATGTGCGCTCATTCAAAAAATGTTTGATCACAACCAAAGCCAGGGTCTGAAAACTTTTTTCGGTGGGTAGATATTAAATGATGCAGTTATGTATCTTTTAACGTTCTTATAACTGTATGAAATGTTAAACTGAGGTCACATCTGCTTGAGTTGGTTTTAGTTCAGGTGAATCCACCTGAGCTACCACTAACCTAAACAGATGGGGCCTCTGTTTAGTATCTTATCTGAAGCACGACATAATAAGGAGAGCAGCACCCCCTTAGGCTGCACTGTAGTGTCAGTAATTGAGTGAAGGAATAGAACCCACATCCTTCTGCACTAAGGCAGAGTGTGGTACTTGTTGCTGCACTGAACAGTGAATGAAATGGGTGGCAGCATAACAGGAGACATGGTGACCTCTGAAGAAGTAACTAGGCTATGGGACTACATATGACAAAGTTAATGAATCTCACATATCTGGTATTTCAGACTATATTATAGCATTTTTTACTCATTTATCATTAATATTAACCTTCACTGTCACAGTCTGGGCATGCTGAGCAGCAACCACCATGAAAAAAGCAACTTCAGATAGAATAGCAACTGTCAATAAAATACATGTAGGAATAAGCTTCCTGGCTAACCATTTGAACACTGGTACCTGTAAAATAAACTTCTTGCCCCATAATAAAATCAAAAGAAACCTTCCTCCAGCATTCATTAATTCCAGAAGACACAAAGGTACTCTACAACCCTTGTAATGTGGCAATATTTATATGGTAGCCAATTCTGCTAAGGCCAATGCATCTAGGGAATTGTAGTTTGCTGTACCTGTGTAGCTACTGCCATTAAAGCTGCAGAGTACTGGAGAAGGACTACAATTCCAGATGCACAGTGTTTGTTGAAGTTATTTCTTGATTTTTGTCTGTCAAAAAAAGGTAAAAGTAAAAACTGCAGACATGACCAGTGAAACTTTTTGGAAGTTGCCTTTATCTCAGTTGTCTTCATAATAATACAGTGAGGTTTTTTTACATAAGTCTTCTAATTCCAGGTTCTGGGACACTTACTGAGACCAACAGTTTTGCAGCTTGAGCATGTGCCAGTATGTGTCCCAGTGTAGTTCCACCCATAAAAATACGAAATTAAGGTATTAACTTGCAATGATAGAATGCCACAACTGATATGGCGTTGCTTGAGTTGTTCCCCCTGAACCTGAACCAAACTAAGGCTATGCCCATCAGTTAACTAGTTTGCCAGATTATTTTCCTCATAAGGCAAAATGAAATAATTTGCAGATCTAAATAACATATTAAAACAGCACAACATAACTACTACTGAGGAAAAAGATAACACATATAGGCAATACTTGAAGCAGAAGTACAAGCAACATTCTTAACATTACAACACACCATATGCATTACATAACATCCCTAAACCCACTAGCCCTACTCTTAAACATAACGTTACCCTTAACCCAGCTGTTGCCCAAGCCAGAAACCTAAATATACACCTATAATTTAATCCCAACATAGACCCTAACTCAACTCTTAAGGTCATTTAGTTCTAAAAATTCTACAGAACTATAATCAATCACTTGGCCTTTCAAATATTGTGACATTCATCTAAACCAAATCGTCTTATGGAACTGGCTTTAAGTAACATTATATTCATTCTGTTGTTATATTTTCCTTCAGTAATACCGGATTGTTTTAAAGTAATACAGATACATGGGATCAACAATGTATCTTGGCTGCAAGAACCAAATGCTCGGTCTGTCATACTGTTATATAAAATGAATAGGGTTAAATAAACTGCACATTTGTTATAACAGGTGTGCTTTTTATCCTAATTGCCTAAGGTTTTATGTCATGTCATTTAAGACTAATATACAAGGAGCTAGCTATGAAAAACTGCTATATTGATTGGTTTCCCTTAAATAAAAGTTGCACCCCACTTACTTCATCTGATTAAACTTTAAACACGTTTTATAGCAGGCTTCTGTTCTATAATAAAAACAAAAATAACTCAGGGAACCACAAAAGTGAGTCCAAAAATGCTCAGCCATATATCTATATAGTCTTACAGCATATTAATTTCCTAATTCTGATTTTTCCTTTCATTTAGTTTTCTCTACCAAAATGTTGGAGACACACACACACACACACACGCACACACACACACACACACACACACACACACACACACACACACACACACACACACACACACACACACAAATATAAATAAATGGCTAGAGCAAATATATAACTGATGGTAAAGCATATAACATATCATCTCAATTGGGCAGTTAAACCTTGTTACATTTTTATAGAGCCATAATTACTGTTTCAGTCACAGTGAAGAGACTAGGGAAATAACTGAACTAAAACACATCTTACATCGTGAATGCTTTCAGATACTATTACTTGTGAATATATACCCATAAGTAGTTCTCTTACTCTTTTTAATGTTCTTCCCTTTTTAATCAACTACTTGTATTTCATAACAAGCTAACAAAATACATTTCTGAATCATCCAGGGGTGTGTTTTGATTTTTCATGGTGAGCTAAATTACTTGACTGCAGACAACTACACATGTCATCAGCTAAGAGAAGGATGATCCTCTGAACTATCAACATTCTAGCCCCCAAAAAATCAAATCAACCATTAATGAAAAGTGCACAACGATAAATATCTGGATGTATCGTTGAATTCATCACCCTAATACCACACATGTAAACTGACCGCAGACAAAAATCACCAATCAAGTTAGAAGGTTCATTAAACATCATCACGTTTCTATCACCTGAAGCTAGCTCTGATGTAGGAAAGCACAATTTTAATTCACTACCATATCAAATTGAGAGCCATCAGACTTCATTACAAAGAGAAGGCTGTCTGTCTCTCTCTTACAGTTCAGAATTCTTTTCATGTTCTCAGATATTTAGAATTTATACACCACAACCAATTTCAGACATAATTTGTTACCTGGAAATGTAGTTTAAGTCAAGGAAATTTGCTTTTCAGAACAAGCAAAGCACTATTGAGCATAAACATCAGCAAATTGTTTTCTGTGGCAGGCTAATATTCTGAAACTTTCATCTTTTGTTTCAAGCAGAAGAAAAGTGAAATTTAGTAATAAATCAATCTTTACATGCTTCATGACCTTACAGACACTACCTAAAGGAAATAGGTAGCATATTAGTACACTCATTAACATTATGGGATTATCTGAAGATAATCTGTTTTGTTTGAAGTAAAGATCTGACTGGACACACTGGTCTGACCTCACCAGGGAGGGCAACACACAGGGCATAGTTCAGTGACACCCCATAGTGGTGAGTACCAGGTCCAGGACATTCAAGCCCCTTGTAGGGGTGCAGACTAGTTGTTCCAGAGCATTGAATTAAAGTCCAGGAACCTCAGAGGTATTGCATTTCTGCTTGTATATGTTGTCCAGTCTATGGAAAGATACTTGAAATCTCCCATGACCAAAGTGTTTTGATGTAAAGGGAGTGATCCTAGCAAGTCCAGGTAGTCAGTGTGTTTGTTTTGGTTCATGGTGGGAGACCTGTATCTAGCGATGATGTGGTAGGGTGTTTTACCTATGTTTAATTGTACCTGGAGTAGCTCTAGAAAGTTGCACTGTTTAAGCAATGAAGAGGTGTATTTGTATTTAATAAAGATGGATACATCTCCACCTTTGGTTCTTTCACACTCTTCTTGGGGTCTAAATATGTGGAAGGTGCTGTAGCCTTGTATGGCTGGGGTGGTCTCTGCAGCCTTGAACCAAGTCTCAGTGACTGCATGGATGTCAGCATCTTCCAAGGTGAGGAGTTCATCCGGGGAGTGCAGTTTTCTATTGAGGCTCCTAGCATTAAGTAGCATAACCTTGAGTTTGTCTCGAATGGATTTGTTTACGTTGGGATTTTTTTTTTGTTTTGGCATTGCCTAAAAAGGCACTATAGGGTAGGCAAGCATCATTGCCAGTATCTGAAAAACTAGAGGAGACAGGTGAAGACCATCTCTGGCAAAACAGTGTGGTCTGTTGACCATGTCTTCCCAGATGACAGATACTGGATCCCCTTGAACTGACACCGAAAGCTTAGCTGATTGTTGAAGTCAATCATTTTTTGTCTGTATTGTGGCATCATCCTGGGGGAAGGTAAAATGATACTTAGTGCTAGGGACATACCTACCTGGGACACATAATCTGAGAGTTCAGTTATGTTTCTCTTCATATAGTCCAGAGAGTTACATCTCAAGTCTTTCACTCCAACATCTACTATGACAGAGTCATAACAGTAATTGTTTTTGAGTGACTTGAGTGTATGTGTGATTTGATGGAACTTGGCACCTGACAGGCAGCTAACCATGACTTTTGCCTTGTCCAGCCTGGTGAGGGGGACATCTGTGTGTCTCACTATGGAATTGCGTATGACCAGGACATTAGGTTTTGAGATGCTTTGCCTTAGGGGCTAATTTGTTGAGACACTTGTATGTGTGTTGCTGTGTGAAGTGGGGTCTGTTTGTGTTCCAGTATGTGTGATCTGTTTGTGCAAGGGAGGTCTCTGGTCCTTTAGTAGGCTCTTAGTGATTACCTCCACATAGGTGGGTCTATGTGACTTGACCTTTTCTTGTGTGAGAGTAGAGGTCTGTGTGCTGACAACCTGCTTAATGTCTTGTTTATTATTACATGAGAGGATTAATTCCAGCTTCATGGTATAGTTACATCTCTCACATACTTTATTTGTATGCTTTAGAAGCACCAGTATACATGAGACAATGACTTCATTGCCCTAGGATGCCCATGTCAATCAGGCTAGCTGGTGAAATATTGGAAAACTAGCTGTCCATTGTGGCAGGTTAAACTGTAAGTACTAGTTGGGGAGTGGGCTAGTTGGATTAGCTTTTGCTATTGGACTAATTTGACTAAACAAGGGGGCTTATTATGTTGACGACTCTGGGTGAGAGAATGTGGTGATGCTGCTCAGTGCTCAGCCGAGTGGCCCGTAGTGTAGCAGTGTGCAGCTGAGTTGCCCACCGTACAACAGGCAAGCTTGGGAGGGTTCAACTGACAAATGTCTAGGGAAAAAATAGTTTCTAGGAGTTTGTATACAGGGCACCTCTAACTCCCATTGTGCGGTATGCAACTATATGCAAATGTGAGGCTTACAGTCAGGTGAAATTAAACTGTTTTAAACTAGTCTGCCAATAGGAAATCACACAGTGATCCTTCCTCCAGCAATCCCCAGCTCAGAAAGGGCTATATCCACACTCTTCTGCCACAAGGGTGCAGGGAAGCTCTTCTTAATGCAAAATTAATGGATTTGAGTTCAAGTGTATAAAAAGCAGGCTAAATTCACCAAGTCTGGATCTAGTCTATGCTATCTAAGCAATATTACAGTTCAAAATAAGTGCACAAAATGAAGTAGGCACAGAAAAAAAAAAACACTCATAAAGGCTCCAATTAATGCGGTAAAACAGTTAAATTCAGTAGATCAGCACATTTCTGCCCAAAAGGGTGCAGAAAAAACACCTTTTTAATGTAGAGTAGCTGGTTTGGAGCCCAAGTGTAACAAGACCACACAAACTATCTACCACAGCCCTGCAACTAACAGATACAATGTAATACAGTGCAATTAACTAATTAAAGCAGCCATAGGCAGTACAGTTTTTTTTAAGTCCAGTCACAGTATGTAACAGAAGTGCAAAAATACTTAGAGCCCTTTTGTATTTTTAATTTTCAAGACCCTGACATCCCAGTTCATTTGAAATACAGTATCTGGAATACTTAACTCTTGGGAGCTGACATCTCTGTTGGGTAACTTGAGAGATTTCCTAGAATATAGAATTCACTACCCATTCCTGGATATAAAATGCATGATTCTGGATAACCTTAATAAATTGGCAGATGATTTTATAGAGATAAAAAATACTAACAAGGAGTTATATCAGTCAAGCTTTTAGATAATCAACAGACTGGGGGCTTGATATTCTAACCAATAGGCCTATTATTTGTCAGGCAATCTTTCTGTATATAATGTTATACTTTGTTATGAGCTGCAAAAAAAGTAATCTTGTAACTTTTGTAACAATATGTCATAAAATAAAAGTTCTTAACACTTTCAGACTGTACCTTGAGTAGGGTCAGTAGAACTAATCCTCTTGTTCAAGTTTCATTTAAATAAATCACTCTTGATTTCTGTAATCTGCACTCCAGAACATCCGCGGTGGTGATGCTGCGGTAGTGTTGTCACCTCACAGTAAGATGCTGTCCGGTTCTATTCTCAGCTAGAGCATCTTCTGCGTGGAGACATGTGTGAATGGGTGTACCTTCATTGAAGGTTGTGCATCAGGGCTGGTAACTCGGCACGTAAAAATCAACTACCAATCATTAGCGGACCGGAGTTCCACTGTGGCGACCCCTAATCGGGAAAAGCCAAAAGACACAACAACAACACCTGAATGCACTCCAGAGCTTCACTACTGGGCTTTATATATGAGTTCCTTATGTATACTAATGAAATCACTTAAATACACAATACCATTTACTACTTTATTCATACTTACCAGCTTCTTTAGCCAGCCTTCCTATTCTTCATTATTGCTGTTGCCTGTTGCATGCAATCTGCATCTCAGCTATAAAGAGAAGACATAAGATAATTCTTGGTTATGTGTATTTCACATTTTTTCCCTTAATATTACTTACTGTATATGTATAACTAGTACTTATTTGTTAAGCATTCTATTCACTGCAGCACTTGCATAGTATGTGTTTGTTGAAATATGTATTACTATCTGAATTCTCATAGTTTGCCAATCTTCCCTTTACTGTAACTTATAAACAAACTGATACACTTTTGGTGGAATCTTGTTTTAAAATATTATGCTTTGCATGGAACTGTCTATGAATGGGGTTTTTATATATTATGCTTTGCACATAACCATCTGTGAACTGTGTTTAGTCAGAAGATGCAAACACTCAACAAATATAGAAAAGTCATGAAGGTTTTCATTTTCCTAGCTGTACAAAATTGTGTGCTTTGATAGATTTCTTGATTTAAAAAGTATACAGAAGTAATACAACCAGTTATTTCTCACTAAAGTATGTGATGGATGTTCACTTGACACTGCAACCACCACCACCCTCCCCCAACCTCCACTTTGACTAGGGTGTGGTGCCTGACTGAGTTCAGCCATCTTGTAAGTGCAACTGATATTGTGGAACAAATTAGTATCTTTTAGAATTATTATACTAGTAATGTTCTGGCCTACACAACTTTCTGCATGTAATTTAATAACTACCGAAGGTACTGCAATGCTAAATAAAAATATGTGGAAATGCAAAAATGTTTTTGCTTTCTGAATAAATACATGAACAAGTAGTGTACTCATGCAGATATATATCTATTTCACAGACATATATGTATGCAGCTTATTACTTTACTCATTCCTGTGTTACATTTGTATTTATACAGACAATTATGTTAACACGGAAAAATATTCCACATATTTGTAGATAGATACAGTTCTATGAATAGATGTTTATGCTTTCATTTGCATTATTATAACAACATTACAGATACATATTTGCAGTTACATGTATTTCTTCTATGAAATACTCTCAATTCTACTACCTTCGTATAGTTTATTTTTTTAAATATATGTGTGAGTGAATAATTCCTGTGACAGTTAACCTTGATCTCAGATAATGATAAGAAACAGGGAGATCATATGTTTAACATGACCAAATATGTTTAACATGACTAAAAAAAAAAAAAAATACTGTAGACCTCTGGCCTTCTTGCCGCTAATTGGTCAACACACTCAACCAGCTGGTCGAGCCTACACTTCTGTAGGTTATTGTACCTGTGGCAGCACTATTGGCTGCAGAGACTCTTGTCAGGGATAACAGGTACTCACCCAACTGCAGCCAGATGCCAAGCTTTTTCTAGTCACTCCCTCTTGCATGCCTGGATTTTATCCAGCAATGACACCCTAAGGTGGACTATTATCCACATCTCCCTGTTTGATCAGCTTGACACACAGCCTTATGCCTTTATAGCTGTTGCCATCATTTGAATTGCCAGAATCAGAACGAAGAAAGCATTAGCAGAGCTGTGATTCACAGGTTTAGAATTTCTCATTCTGGGGTCTGGCAACACCTTAATCAAACCTAGTTATCTAGCATTCACATTCACATTTCATTTATATGGTGGATAAAAAACAGTATGCAATAATTATTTTTCTGTGTATTTCTTACAATAGCTAGACATTGCCTTATCTACCTTTTTTGGAGTAATACACCTGAATGCCATTCATTCATGCTGTGCAGTAGCAGTTATCAATTTATTTATTTATATTTTGTGGAGAAGGGGTTGTAGAAATACTTATTCATCTTTTACTAAATGTTGAGTGATTTGAGGTGAGAAAGTGTGCCAGATGTTAGATGGGCAGCAATTATATTTCAGGGTAGTGAAGACTGTCATACATGACTCCATTTTGTATTTTATAAATATATTCAGCTATGAGTATATCTGAGGGTTATCTGTGCATACCTGCTGTATGCCGGGGACTGCTGAGGAATGCTGCAGACTCCACCACCATCCACAGTGTATTTATGATCCTGAGGTCTCATGAGCATCTGTGAGCGATTTACTTGCATACATGGCCGTATACATTTGTGTATTACTTTGATTCATAGAAATAAACATAAAAGGGTCTAATCTGCACACAAAACACTTACATGGACTTGAATTTACCTGAAATAGTTTAACACAGCTATATTAATTTGTGATTATTCAAGTTTGGTGGCAAATGACTTGAGAACCTGCAGACTTCTCAAAGTAAGAAAAATAATAAAAATATTGAAATTTAATATGAAACACTTCAAAATTATTTAAAATTAGTGAGTTACCTTGAAAAATGTTTATTTTACTGATATGATGGGCATACTATTATGGCTTTAGTAAATAGTATAAAAAGTAATTTTAAGTGGAAAATTATTACAGCAGAAATGGAAATAATTAATGATCACTGAGAAAAATCATTTACTTTGGTGTCATTCAGTGATTGTGCATATGTGTGTGTGTTTTAATTGTGAAGTACTGAAGGAGCAAGGATGTGTTGTTGGCTGAACATACATGTGTCCTTACCTGAAGATTTCAAATTGTCACAGAAGAATGAAAAATGATAGTATTATGAATACATAAAAACAGTAGGAGACAGGGAAGGATGAATGTATTTTTGATTCTTGCAGACATTACTGTAGCATTACTTTGCATGTCTGGACCAAGATTTGGCATGTGTATATACTTACGTGGTTTGTGTCACCTATGTTTTTTATAGTAGGATGGCAGGCACACTTTCAGTGTTCTGTAGTTTGACTGACAATTACATCATTTTTTTTGTATGAATGTGGTATTTTTTTCATGTGTAGTAATGATGCAAAACAAGGGATCAAGGCAGGAAAAGGACAACTTTAGTGATGAGGAACACTGCATCTTCATGGCAGCCTTAGGACATATGAGAAACATCTGTTTGGTAAATGGTACCCAAACAAGCTGGGGGGACAAAGGCTTGGACTCAAGGTGTCCTGGACATTAATGCAGTGAGTGGCAGAAACCTCACATTAACACAGTACAAGAAGAGGGTAAATAATATGGTAGGATGTACTAGAAGCAAGGCAAGGCAGAAGGCAATTGCCTGTACCAGTAATGGGGGGGGGGGGGGCTTCCAACAATTATCTCATTAACACCAGATGAGGAATATGTCCCTTCCATCTGTGGGGATGACTACGACACAGAAGGTAATGGCACTGGAATAATCAGAGGTGGTGTGGACACTGGCTACTACCAATGTTTGCAGCAGTAGTAACAACTACCTGCTTAGGAGGGTTTGGGTTAAAAACAGTAACATATATTTATATACAGGATTAAATGTTGATAAGGAATTATTACATTAAACACATGACAATTACTATTAATAGATGAATCATCCACATCAGCACAGGATGACAAAGAAGGGATTGTGTATGTTAAGTGTCTCCCACTCCTCTTTAATAAGCATATAGTTGTGTATGCTATTTCTTTATAAGTAATGTTTTAAAATCATTTTTACAGGGTTAGCAGCAGAAACAAACAGTTCCACTTTACCAATAAATTTGGAGGACATTAGCAGCAGAATGGTTGTTGAAGATGAAGATGATGAAGTTTAATGCCAGGATCTCCTACCTCATAACATGTTAGTAAATCTGCAAGAAGTGACATCACAAAGTCAAGCACACGCTGACATTACGCTCACACTTATACATGATGAGAACCCATGCACTTCTGCACCTTTATACCAGTATCGCCCAACCCAGATAAACACTTTCAGGGTGATGGCAGACATTCACAGGTAAGAGTGGCCATAGTGACACCTTTACAAAGGGGAGTCAGATGCATGAATTTTTTACAGCTACTCCAGGAAAAAATGTAAAGCATTGGCTTCCCAGCAGCAAATGTGCTGTGACATTGTTAGGACGCAGAGCAATGGCACATAGAGTCAGCTGGAAATGGTCAGAGTCCTTCAGGGTATGCATGAGGATTTCCAGCATTACTTGGAAATGGCACAGAGTAGGGATAATGACATGATCACACAGATGTGAAGTATGGTGGCACACCAAGCATCAGTGGCTGCCACCATTCGTACACTACTCAGAACTTACCAGACTCAAACAGGAGTCAGTCTAAGAAGCAATCAAGAGAGGCTGAAGGTCTTTTCCCTGTATTCAATTTCCTACAGACTACTTAGGGGTGATTTGTGCCTGCCTTCTGGTATGGTAGGGATCCAGCAGTCCAAGATCTCTTATTTCTCTACAAATGAAACAGTTTAACTAGAACCAGAGCTCTGAATCTGCTTTCACAAATAAACAAATCAGGGTGGAGAAAGAGATTTGTCATAAAGTGGCTACCTCTTCTCTGGAACCAACTTTCTCTCCAAATTTATGTGCCACACTATCTTCCTTTAAGAAAGAATTAGACAATTGGGATGGGAATTCATAAATTTACCTTGGGTATTACTGGCCTATTAATCCTTGAAAAAGGAGGAAAGGTCTAAGGGTGGGTACAGGAAAGGTGTAAATGACCACATAGCTCAGTTGCATTGTTCAATCAAAACTCATATTCCAGGAGGAAACTCATTAACAGGACATAGTCTGACTCTTCTATCCTAAATTTGTTTGGTGAAGGCATAAGCCATGAAAAAAGTAATTTACTAAGTCTGGTTGATATTCTGAATGCTACAGACTTCCTTTTATTTTTTATAACTCAGTTGGAATTGCTTGGATAGTAAATTATCTTTTATGACTGCAGAAAATTCCTGTTTATTAATCATCCTTGGTTATTACCTCATCTAAGAATGATGATACCCTACTTGTATGAAATAGCTTGGGTAACAGCCATTTTAAAGCTAGGGGGTTAGGATAAAGTATATAGAGAAAAGTTCAACGTACTTAGCCTAATGGGATGCTGATTAGTACTACTTGTTGTAGAATAAAGTACATTATTAACTGTAACCTTATACATTTCCCCAGTTAGAGTTTATTTTAACCTATGAAGCTACAGCATTTTGATTTCTAGAGTAGGAAAGATGATTCATTCTTAAGGAGTGATATTTGAACTGAAAGCATTGGTAAGGTCCAGAATCATAGCAGTTGTCAACTTACCAAGTTTCAGTTTAAAGTAAACTGAACTTGGGAATGCTAGTAATGTAGTTATAAATTCTGTAGACTTCTTAGAATTTTGTTTCTTGTGAAACAAGTCCATTTGTGTTGAGGATGCCATATAGATTCAGGCAGGCCAAGCTTTGCAAAAAGTTTATCAATATATGTAAAATGACATAGGGGTCTATAATTACTGGCACAATGTAGGTCACTCTTTTACAGGATAGGAGATCTCATTACAGATTTCTGAACATCAGGATATGTAACAGGAAACAAAAAAAAAGACAGCAGTGAGTTGCAGTGCCGGCTCAATGTGAGCAGCCAAAAAGACAGGGAAAAAAGCATTTAGAGAAGAAATTGCAAATATATTTATTTTTTTCCTGAACAGCACTTGTCTGGTGGTTTGACCAAAAGAATGGTGTTTACTTCAATCCAAGTGACCATGTTACACTGCAACCCAAAGCTAAAAAAACAATATTTCTCACTGGTGATGTAGTTGATGGCACAGGGATGCCGCAGTAGCATTATTGCTCATAGCAAAAGGTTCTCAAGTTCACTTCTTGGCCAAGGTGCCTACTATGCTGAATCTGCAAGTCCTTCCTGTATTTACATGGATTTTCTCCATGTGCTCTAGTTTCCACCCAGACCCCAAAGACATGGAGTAGGTGGACTGGACACTCTAAATTAGACATAGCTGTGTGTGCACACGTGTCTGTGGTATGGAAGAGCAGTGGCAGGGCTAACCACTCGGCAATGTGAACTTTGGCTGTAGATGATGGACACTGTTGATGTGACACCCTGAACCCATGTGCAGAAAATGGGAAAAAAGGGGGGGGTTATGGAAAGATGTACGTTAACCAAATTATAATTGTATTTCTCTAAACATATAATGTACATTTCAGACTTAGTAAAATTACGTCAGTGCAGACATCTGTTTCAATGTGAAAGCATTTTCTGTATTAGTTGTGATGTTCGCGTAAATGGAATTACTGAACATTTGTGCAATGTTGTTTCACTCCATTGATTTGACACATGTCAACAGCAATCCCTGCTATAGCAATACCTTGTTATTTAGCTTCTAGAATGTAGACTTTGTAAGGAACATTTATTATTCGGTTAGGAGCATTCATGATTCAAATGAGCACAAAATCTGTAGGCGGCCTTGTCCTACCCTAGAGCATTGTACAATTTTGCTACACGTTAGCTTTGTTTCATCCTTTAATGAAGCCTGACCAGATTTTCCATTATACTTTGCAATGTAGGAATGCAGACCCATCTTGAATGACATTTTTCTATAATGCCACTGCCTTTCAGAGCTACCCTAAACTTATACATCAGTACTGGGATGTTTAATTTTATTAATGCCATGTAGTAAGGTACATTGATGTACACCACCTGTAACTAGTTCAAGACATTCAATTATTTTTTAAGTCAGGTTTCAGGTATGTCAGACTAATGGATCTGACTGAGGACAAAACATAGCTATGCGTCTGCTGATTTTGGTGATGTATTATTAAGCAATATGTAAATATAATTCAGCATAAAGCTTAAGTCTGTATGCATATGTGTCTGTGTGTGAATCTGTGGATATGTGTACCTAAAAATGTGCTTATATACCACAACAAACACACACACACACCTACCTTCCACTATAATACCTGGAATTTCAGCCCTTGAAACAACACCTGCCTGACTGCCAAGAACTATTCCTTGGTACACAAATGCTATAACCATAAATACTTGAGGATATACTGATGATGCAATAGTTTTCTGCAAGGATGCAGTACCCTCTAAAGAGAAAACAGTTTTTTTACAGAAGAGCCCCAGCATCACTCATCTGGGGGAGGGGGTTACCTACACATCCTTTTTTTATTATTCTCAGTCCTCGGTCAGTGTGACTCAGAGAAAGAGGCATCAGAAGCTAGATTAGATTAGATAGCTAGATAAACAAACACATAAATAACATTCCACTGTTTCGGATGCTGATGCCTCTGTGTACCCATTAAACAGTACAATGTGGTCCTTCATACATCACTACAACATGTAACAAGCTTTAAGACAAACACAGAGTGAACAGTAACCAAGAAACTTGTGGTCATGGAACTAAAAGAACCCCATACACACACACACACACACACACACACACACACACAAACGTGTGTGTGTGTTTGTGCGTGCATGTGTGTGTGTGTGTGTGTGTGTGTGCGTGCGTGTATATGGGCGTGCACATGCATAATATATGAGCATACAGACAAATGCACACAAATATATTTATCTTTATATAGATATATATATATATATATATATATATATATATATATATATATATATATCTGCGTGTGTGTATACATGAATAATGTATAGACTCACACACACCATAAGTCTATATGTATCTGTATTTATACAGATATAGACATGTGTGTACCTGAATAATATATATGCACACACACGTGTGTGTGTGTGTGTGTGTGTGTGTGTGTGTGTGTGTGTGTGTGTGTGTGTGTGTGTGTTTGTGTGTGTGTATGTGTGTGTGCAGTATTTAATAACATTAATGAAGATAAACCTGTCTCTGAAGCAGCTTTATCAAAAGATGTCAAAGGCAGTAATAAGTTTACTTACATTGAGCAAAAGAAAAAAAAAATGCGTCATTGTAGTAGAGTAAATCACAAGATATAGTTCAGCTGTTTAAAACAGCTTTAGCAAGTATAATTCATCCTTATAGTCCTTTACAATGTACTTCTAAGCAAGTCATTACTTATAGTCACGTAATAGGTTTTAACACACAGAAGCATGTGTAAGTTCCACTTAACAGCTTTTATACTGCAGTGGCTACTATCAGCATTGGTCCTCCCTTCAGACTTAAATTCCCTTAAGACTCTTTGACACAGTCCTTTATAGACTCAGGAAAACAGGAATCCAGCATGTATCTCTTTTTCTGTTCATCCCCAAAAGGCACCTGTTCCTTATTGAGGCAAGCCTGTCTTTTTGGTCTTCGTCTTAAAGGCTTAGTGTTCTGTAATCTTAACAGCCATTACCCTACCACAATATTGGAGTGTGTATGTATTTTTCATATATCTAGTGGTGATTCTCTAATGTTATGTTTGATGACATAAAACAATATCCATAATATGTCAAAAAACACAAATGTTGATGGAACACTGCATGCACTGAGAAACAGTTTTGGTAGATGCAAAAACTAAAATAATAAAAACATTAAAAACAATGTTTTTGCATATGGGCAAGTTCCTTTGCACCCCTCAACATCTGTTATTTATTTTTTTATACTAACTCTGAGATTGGTCACAATCATGGAAATGGAATATTCTCAAACCTCGAGAATTGTGTGATCTCATAAACCTATCAATGATCCGTTTAGTTGATCAAAAGTAGATGACTAAACAGGTGTCTTCCAAATACACTATTGACCTAACCATCTGCTGTGATATATCTATGTATGTATATGTAGATAGATACATATCTATGTCTATACTCAAATAAAAATATATATGTAAATATAAATTGCTATTGCTACAAATAACCCAATCACACAACTACCATGGTGACTGCCTCTACTGTAATAAAATAACCAAGGCCTGGAATGCTCTCCCCTAACACATTCAAAACTCTCCCAACTACTCTTCCTTTAAATCAAAAACTACATCTCAAATCTAACTGGATCTTGCTCTTCTCCCGGATAACTCTCCTCCCTCCCTAAATATTCTCTTTCCCCTCTCAGAGAAACTCTAACACTGCGCTAGCCCATTTAGAATCTGTAGCTATGTTGTAAACTATGTGCATTTTAAATTTAAATGTGCTACGACAGATGTCACCATGAATATTTCTCTGTCAATCAATTTCATTCCACTTGATATTTATTATCTACAATACTGTTCTACAATACAATCTGAGACTAATCTTATCTCTAGTCTTGTTGAATATACTTGTATTAATTTGTCTTGTGTAGTTTTTATTTGTAATTTGTTTTTCACGATTTTGTTCTATTATTGTTCAATGCTAATGTGTGTGGAGGTTTTCTCCTCGGGTCTCTGCTGAAAACGGGCTCCTTGGCCCAGTCGGACACTACCCGGTTAACAAATGTAAAATAAATAAATAAAAAAATAAAATAAACTAAAGTCAACAACCAATGCATGTAGCTGACAAAATATGTGGTGCACACATAAATTCGATATATATATATATATATATATATATATATATATATATATATATATATGTATATATATATATATATATATATATATATAAAGAAAGTATATAAAATGAAAGAAAAACAACACCAACCACTAAAGTGTATTTATGACCCATACTAATCAACTACCACCAGAAAAAAAACAGCAGACCACATTTTTCCCATTTTAAGTGTGCGTGTGTGTAGATATATACACATATACAGTCACACCACACACAGAAAGAGAACACACATACACATTCACATTATAGTTTATACTGGCACTGCTCTGCTGTTTGAATCCAGCCTGTTTTTTTTTTTTTTTTTTTTTTTTTAAGTTGAGATGAGCACTCAGCCTTTTTCACAGTGTTCATCTGCAGTGGGGTTCTCTGCAGTTAATCTTTGTTCATATATGTATCACATAATTTAGGAAACAAATGATAACCGTAGATACTTTAGGAATGCTTTCCAGGTTCCCTTCAAGCACAGGTAAGATATGCTCAGAGTAATCAAATATACATCAGATACTCAGATCTGAAAGGCTATATATGCTGCATCTTATAAGTTACAATTTTATGGTAAGGTGTGTGTTTTTTTGCTTTTGGTGGGTACGTTTTGGTTATGAGTTGAAGTACTGTATCTAATAAATATTAATGAGTGCAGCTGACCCTATAAAGCAAGCTATAAAAGGTAAGAAATAAACTGCCAAAAACAAAGAAAGAAGCAGAAATGCTATTCAATATACTGGATGAAGATTTATATGTTATAAAACAGCAGGAGTGGACAACTGCAATATTTTATGGCAGTGATTTGCAAAAGACAGTAAAATCGGGACTCCATTGTCTGCTGAATGAGTACTGATTTATGGAGTCCATCAATTCTTGCCAACCCGCACAAGATGAACATTTGAGACCTGACTGGTGTCAGATTAGCATTATCATGTTGTATGCTGCAATAACATTGTCAAAAATCTGACTGCTATGCATAACAGATGAGCTGTATAAGTTACTTCTTACAGTGCCCATTTTTCAGGAGGATTTACATCAGTCACCAAAAAGAACACATATTACAAAAATGACTTTCCTTATTACATTCATAGTACATAATAGCATATAAAATCAATAACTTGGCAGGCACTAAACAGTACAACTTGTGTCAATGCAGACTGTCGGAACAGTTTCATTTTAATATAATTTTTTCCATATATTTATTTTTTGAAAATAAACACCGTCTATCATGTGCACAGCAGACTGAGGGGGACGAGGGGCAGAAGCTATACATTTATCTTCTTAATAAAACAACTTCATGTGGTAAATGCACAACAGATGCTAATATAATACATTTTTTTTCACAGTTGTTTGTATAACAATGCTTGATTGACAGTGTGCTCAAAAAATGATGACAGATTAATATATTATTTCACTGTTTACTTTAGGGAGTGCAGCTTCCATTACGGTAGCATGTTGTCAGATAGTTAAGATTTGAGCCACATGGATTCAGGGCTCAGTCCTGACATCCGGTTTCACTTTCTGTGATCTGAATGTTCTTCTCATGTCTGCTTGAGTATTTCTGAAAATTCCATTTGTTTCCATCTCTACCATGCAGGTGTATCTGGCTGATGTAAGCAGCCTTCCCAAGACAGACAGACACAGACACACACACACACACACACACACACACACACACACACACACACACACACACACACACACACACACACACACACACACCTCACCCATATAATGGTTAAAAAAAGGTTCACAGTGGAGCAGTTAATTTACTCGGTTAACAAAATAAAAAAAATTAAATGTCTAATTCATTAATAAAGTGTTTAACACAGCTGAAATAAAATGTGTCTGTCAGTCAACCAAAGAGGAAGGTTCAGCAAAGAACTTGCTGGATATCTGACACTGAAGAACAAATGACTGAAGCAAATGCTTAGGCTATGAGTTTCTAACATGCTCCTCCCTGTAGTCATGGGTTTGACTCTTTTTATCAGCATTTGCTTACTATGTACTTCTGAGTAAGCTACTTAGCAGATGTATTCAGCTAACAAATATATAAAATATACAAAGTTACCAAAGTGGACAATGAGCTCTGTGTCTGGGAAATAACAATTCATTTTATTGCAAAAGCAAGTTTTGCTGCCATTTGTACTGATTCTTGTCTGCTCCAAATAAAACCAGCACAGACTTCTTCGAAATGTTAAACAGTACTGTCATCCATGTCACAGTCATTGTTTTCATTGCAAGACTTTTCAGAATATGTCACAGCTGAGTGAACAAATGGTGAGGGCCAAACAACAAATATATTTTGTACAGCTAGGTGCTTTGAACTGTTGCTCTAAAACAAATCAGTATTTGCTTTAAATGCCATGAACAAATGAGAAAGACACACAGGCACGAGGCAAATATTGTGATGCTGACAGCTGTAGCGGTATGTGTTAAAGTTCCTGCCACAGTACTTGTGCAGAATACAAACAAAAGGTGTGAGTGAATAATTCCTGTGACAGTTAACCTTGATCTCACATAATGATAAGAAACAGGGAGATCACATTTCTACACTTGTCAAGTCAACACAGCCAATGCTATAAGCACAAACGTATGAATATGAATTTAAACTGCAAGAATGAAACAAATGAAAATAATTTCAGTGGATAGAGAGACAATGGAAAATGTGAATACCAAATGACTGTTGAAAGCTTGGAACTAAATTACAAAACCCAATATTTCAAAACAGGTATGAGTAAATGGGTGCTTTATAATATTTTTTCAGCACTGATACAGCAGAAGTATTTTGGGCCACTTCCAACATGCATTAATTGTCACATATATTTGTTTACTTACTTATTAATGGATTTCTTATGTCATTGAGACAAAACATCTACAGGCTTGCTATTATTGGGTTGGTTGTTTATACAAATCTCTTCTTAGCTGTAGTGACTTGACTTGCATATAGTGAAGGAGAATAAGAAGGCAGATCCTGTCTAGTGAAGACATCAAAAGCATCACGTAAATTCTGACAAACAATCAGCTAGTGTCTATATTTCTTATAGTTTGGTCATGCCTTGGTGCTGTTTACAGACACTATTACACTGATTTGCTCATATTTGTAGGTACACTAGTTAACATAATATATTCTTTTATTTTACTGATAATTATTTACTCAAAATCAATCCACAATAAGTTATGTTTTCACCAGCCGCAAGGTACACATTTGTTGGGTAATAGCATGCCTAGAAATAATAAGGAAGCCTCTATTGTGTGCACAGAAATCTCAGTACTTTTCCTGATGATAACAATAATCTAGTGCAGTCGATCGAGAGTAGCTGGGGCAAGTCAGTATGCAAATGAATTAAAAACCTATATAATTTGCTGCTACTAAAAGTAATATGGAGGAACTGCTTGACAAATGTATCAGTTAAGTTATGAGCATGTCATTTTAAGAACAATAATGAGGAGAAGCCATGTCTTGCCATGAGAAAAGGAAAGCAAATTCACCTCCGTTTTCATACTTGTCAACAAGCCATTTCTGAATGGATAGAAATGTATCTCATGATTCAGCCGTCCTTAAGTAAAGTTTTAATTTCATTGCAATAGTATGTCTGTGTGTTTTGCTGCTGCATCAGGACTTCTTCCTCTACCAAGCCTTTCAGTTAATGTACCATGCATTTGTGTACTACTACTACTGTATTAAATGATCCATTGGTCAACCAGTGTTCCTGTTACAATACCACTCCATTAACTGAAAATGTCATCACTTGTCATATCAAAACTATAATCTCTCAAAGTTTTTTTTTTCACAGTGGCAATCAATAAATCATTACTAGTGTTTTTGCCTTCCTCTTCTAGTTAAATTACCAAGCAAGCAATATCGCTGTACATGCCAAGGAAGCTGTTTAGGAATAATAGAGAAGGTAGAAAAGGAGATGAAGTAGCAATCTGTGCAAAGGGTGCAAAGCAAAGCATTACATGCAAGAGCATGCAAGAGGAGCAACACGATCCATGAAGGGATAAATGACTGGGAGCAATCTGTGCAAAGGGTGCAAAGCAAAGCATTACATGCAAGAGCATGCAAGAGGAGCACCACGATCCATGAAGGGATAAATGACTGGGAGCAATCTGTGCAAAGGGTGCAAAGCAAAGCATTACATGCAAGAGCATGCAAGAGGAGCACCACGATCCATGAAGGGATAAATGACTGGGAGCAATCTGTGCAAAGGGTGCAAAGCAAAGCATTACATGCAAGAGCATGCAAGAGGAGCAACACGATCCATGAAGGGATAAATGACTGGGCAGGGTAAGAATGTAAAGCAAGAGCCCTGGTGGTTAAGGAAGCAGAGGAGCTCTGGTAGATCACAGGATTGTAATTTTTACCCAGACATATCAAGCAAAGAGAGTAAATGTCTAAGGATGACAAATGATATGGGGTAAAGTAAGAAGTAATACTTTCAGAAAAGTTGAATTTTCAAGGAAAAGACTGGAAAACAACAGAACCATGAGTAGAAATGAAGTGGAACTTGAATGAGGTCTTGGATACAAAGGGTTCAGCCAGCTGTTGAGGGACTGTAAGAGAAAGGATAGAAGTTTGAATGTGGTTTTAATCAAGTTAGAGAATCAGGCATGCTCACTCAAAGGCACACAATAAAAAAGTATGATACCATTGAATGGTTTTGAGAGGGGAAGTTTAAAGATTCAAAGACAAGATGGCATGTGACTTTAGGAGAGCAGATTTGCTAAATTAGAAAATGGGTTTAAAAATGAGCCAGAGTTGAGGATTAAATTGATGGAATGGGCAGGCTACTAGAATGTGTCAGGGATATATTATTCAGGATTATATAACATGTCAGAGGGAAAGACAAAAAGGGAAAAGGGGAAGACCACAGTGATTGGGTAGCAACGTGAAGCATATGTTTAGGGAAATATAGGGCGTATTATGAAACCTGTAAGGGGGCAGTGGGGAGATGGAAGAGAAACCATACTCAGAAGGCTTACAATGAAGGTGAGGACAGCAAAGGCACAGGTCAAAAAGGAGATGACACTAGTGTGACTGGGGACAGTCAAAATTTCTTTAGGTATGTAGCAGAAAGGAGTAAGGGAAACACAAGCATGATGGGTAGGCTGGAAATGGAATAAAGATTCTGGATGATAGGAGAACAAGTAGAGATAATACATGAATAGTTTGCACATTCTTCATGAAGAAAATAGAAGGGAAGCTACCATGACTGAAAAAGTGTCAATATAGTGGGAGTAAGCAGTGGATTAAGAGCAGGATAGAGCTGGAGGAGTTGGGAATAGAACTGGCTGCCCTAAGGAAGAATAAAGCACAGAGACGTGAGAGGTAGCCATCATGGGCCATTATAAATCCTGCCTGCTAGCTGATCCCTTTATGGAAATCTTCTACAGATTACTTGTGAATGCATCCGTGCCTGAAGATTGTAAAAGAGCACACTTGGTACTTTTGTGAAAAGAGCATGGGCAGGAAAATTTGTTAACTGTAGTCCTGTTGCCTTAACAAGAGTGTCAGATACAATGAAGGACAGTATCTTGTAAAAAACAAAACAAAAAAAAAAAAACTAGGATTCCATATAGTCGAATGTCTGTAATATTTAACGTCATTAATGCAGAGAAGGTCAGAAGGAAATACAGAGAAGGTCAGAAGGAGTTGCACTGTGTCTTTGTGGACTTAGAGAAAGCATATGACAGGGTGCCTAGAGAGGAGTTGTGGTATTGTATGAGGAAGTCGGGAGTGGCAGAGAAGTATGTAAGAGTGGTACAGGATATGTACGAGGGTAGTGTGACATTGGTGAGGACTGCGGTGGGAGTGACAGATACATTTAAGGTGGAGGTGGGATTACATCAAGGATCAGCTCTGAGCCCTTTCTTATTTGGAGTGGTGATGGACAGGTTGACAGATGAGATCAGACAGGAGGCCCCGTGGACTATGATGTTTGCAGATGACATTGTGATATGTAGTGAGAGTAGGGACCAGGTTGAGGAGACCCTGGAGAGGTGGAGATATGCTTTAGAGAGGAGAGGAATGAAGGTCATCAGGGCTAAAACAGAATATATGTGTGTAAATGTGAGGGAGGGTAGAGGAATGGTGAGGATGCAGGGAGTAGAGTTGGTAAAGGTGGATGAGTTTAAGTACTTGGGATCAACAGTTCATAGTAATGGTGAGTGTGGAAGAGAGGTGAAGAAGTGAGTACAGGCAGGGTGAAATGGGTGGAGAAGAGTGTCAGGAGTGATTTGTGACAGACAGGTACCAGTAAGAGTGAAAGGGAAGGTCTACAAGATGGTAGTGAGACCAGCTATGTTATATGGGCTGGAGACGGTGGCATTGACGAAAAGGCAGGAGTCAGAGCTGGATGTGACAGAGTTAAAGATGTTAAGATTTGCACTGGGTGTGACTAGGATGGACAGGATCAGGAATCAGTTTATTAGAGGGTCAGCTCAGGTTGGACAGTTTGGAGGCAAAGCAAGAGAGGCGAGATTGCGTTGGTTTGGACATGTGCTGAGGAGGAATGCTGGGTATATTGGGAAAAGGATGCTAAGGATGGAGCTGCCAGGTAAGAGGAAAAGAGG